>NC_091953.1:5547586-5628921 GCF_031021105.1 Erythrolamprus reginae | reverse complement strand
GCAGAACAGAACAGAATAGAAACAGAATTCTTTATTGGCCAAGTGTGATTGGACACACAAGGAATTTGTCTTTGGTGCAGATGCTCTCAGTTGTACTTAAAAGAAAAGATAAGTTTCAGCAAGAAATAGTAATGATCTGATGGTCATTTTGAACAATCCTTTCTTAGTGAGCCTCTAGAAGCCAAGAGGAACATTTGTGCCAAGTTTCAAGTTTATAGGCTTTACAGTTCTGAAGATTTCATGATGAGTGAGTGGTATTGGTCTCTCCCCCCCCCCCCCCCGAGATAGATAAACCCTCTTATTCAAAGAACCCATGGAACTGTAGCCACCCACAAATTTGATTTTTCTCCGCTTCGAGGTTATGTAGATGAAACTAGGGACTGAGGTTTATAGCATTACTCCAGCTTCTCGTTGAATTGTTTTCTTAATTAAAAAACACATTTAAAAAAAAGAAAATCAGGTGGCAGAATGGGAACCAAGGGAGACGTTGGAAAACATCCAGAAACTTTGCTCAGTTTGTTCAAAAAAAAAAAAGTGGGGGGCTGTTGTGGAAACATATGGGCTAGATACATACTTGCGTGTTTTAAAATTCAGTTAGGATGAAATTAATTTTTGAGACACTGGGGAAGGAATGATTTTATAATAGGCAAAAACAGGGCACCGGGGCTCTAGGTGAATAGAATAGAATAGTTGGAGAATGGAATAGAATAGAATAGAATAGATTATGTTGGAGATGGAATAGAATAGAATATGAATAGTTGGAGAATGAATAGAATAGTAATAGAATTCTTTATTGTCCAAGTGTGATTGGACATACAAGGAATTTATCTTAAGAGTGCATATGCTCTCAGTGTACATAAAAGAAAGAGACATTTGTCAAGAATCCTGAGATACAACACTTAACTGTATTTTTCGAAATTTAAGACGCACCAGAGTTTAAGACAAACCTAGTTTTGGGGAGGAAAATAGGGGGGGAAAAATCTGCCTACCAGATATTCATCTGGCTAGAATCCTCAATCTGGTCAGCTGCAGCACATTATTTTATCCCCTGGTTAGGACTTTAAAGAAAACGTTATTTGGAGGGAGAGTAACAATGGAAAGAGCTTGCAAGCCAGTAAGAGCTGAGAATATGATTAGCACCTGGAAATAAACATTGCAAGCAAGTAGACCAATGGAAAAAACCCTACAAAGACTTAGGGCTTGGAAAACATTCTTCACAGAGAGTAACAATGAAAGAGCTTGCAAGCCAGTAAGAGCTGAGAATATGATTAGTACCTGGGAAATAAACATTGCAAGCAAGTAGACCAATGGAAAAAACCCTACAAAGACTTAGGGCTTGGAAAACATTCTTCACAGAGAGTAACAATGAAAGAGCTTGCAAGCGAGTAAGAGCTGGGAACATTGTTAGCACCTGGTTTGAGGCTGGAAAGAAACATATTTGGAGCAAGGTTTAGAGCAATTAAAAAACCCTGCAAGGACTTAGGGCTTGGAAAACATTCCATGATGATTAGGGGACTGGAGGCTAAAACATATGAAGAATGTTGCAGGAACTGGGCATGGCTATTTGAATGAAAAGAAGGACCAGGGGAGGACAGGACAGCAGTTTTCCAATATCTCAGGGGTGGCACAAAGAAGATGGAGTCAAGCTATTCTCCAAAGCACCTGAAGGCAGAAATAAAAGCAATGGGTGGAAACTAAACAAGGAGAGAAGTAACTTAGAAACATAGAAGTCTGATGCAGAAAAAGACCTCATGGTCCATCTAGTCTGCCCTTATACTATTTTCTGTATTTTATCTTAGGATGGATATATGTTTATCCCAGGCATGTTTAAATTCAGTTACTGTGGATTTATCTACCACGTTCTGCTGGAAGTTTGTTCCAAGGATCTACTACTCTTTCAGTAAAATAATATTTTCTCATGTTGCTTTTGATCTTTCCCCCAACTAACTTCACATTGTGTCCCCCTTGTTCTTGTGTTCAGTTTCCTATTAAAAACACTTCCCTCCTGGACCTTATTTTAACCCTTTAATATATTTAAATGTTTTCGATCATGTCCCCCCTTTTTCCTTCTGTCCTCCAGAGCTATACAGATTGAGTTCATGAAGTCTTTCCTGATACGTTTTATGCTTAAGACCTTCCACCATTCTTGTAGCCCGTATTTGACCCGCTTCAATTTTGTCAATATCTTTTTTGTAGGTGAGGTCTCCAGAACTGAACACAGCATTCTTAGAACTAAGGAGACATTTCCTGACAGTCAGAACAATTGATCAGTAGAACGTCTTCCCTCCAGAAGTTGTGAATGCTCCAACACTGGAAGTTTTAAGAAGATGTTGGATAACCATCTCTCTGATGGTTTTCCTGGGGGTTTGGACTAGAAGACCCCAAAGGTCCCTTTCAACGCTATTGTTACGATTATGATTATAATATCTAGATTCTATCTGTACACATGGCCACCATGCTAAGTCTATCTCTTGGCTGTTCAATTCCTCTTTGTTTTCCAATTCACTCTTCTCATTCCAAATATCTTTGTATCTTACCATTTTCATCATATCCATCACATTTGGGTGTATTAGTGCCTCTATCGTGGAGAGGTGGATTGGTGCTTTCAAATCGGAAATTTTGGAACAGGTTCTTTTGGGTGGGACCATCCATCGTAACTCCAAACAGACACTGAGGACTTACCTGTGTTGTCATTTTTTATTAGTATTTTATTTTATTCATTTATTCAGTTTTTATGCCACCCTTCTCCTTAGACTCAGGGGCGGCTTACAACATGTTAGCAATAGCACATTTTTAACTGAGCCACAATCCGGGTCCTCATTTTACCCACCTCGGAAGGATGGAAGGCTGAGTCAACCTTGAGCCGGTGGTGAGATTTGAACTGCTGACCTGCAGATCTAGCTGTCCGCTCTGGTTGCCTGCAGTACTTGCACTCTACCCACTACGCCACCTCGGCTCTTAAAGTCTCCATCGCTTCATATTGGTTGCCGATCAATTTCCGGTCACAATTCAAAGTGTTGGTCATGACCTATAAAGCCCTTCATGGCATCGGACCAGAATATCTCCGGGACCGCCTTCTGACGCACGAATCCCAGCGACCGATTAGGTCCCACAGAGTTGGCCTTCTCTGGGTCCCGTCGATGTCCGCGCCAATTTCGTTTGGCGGGGTCCCAGGGGAAGAGCCTTCTCTGTGGCGGCCCCCAACCCTCTGGAACCAGCTCCCCCCGGAGATTAGAACTGCCCCCACCCTCCTTGCCTTCCGCAAACTCCTTAAGACCCGCCTCTGCCGTCAGGCATGGGGGAACTGAAATATCTTCCCCAGGCCTATACTGTTTATGCATGGTATGTTGTGTGCATGTTTTTAATCTATGGGTTTTTAGCTTTCTAATTGTTGAATTTGTATTATATATTGTTTTCTGTTACTATTGTGAGCCGCCCCGAGTCTGCGGAGAGGGGCGGCATACAGATTTAATAAATAAATAATAAATAAATAAATATGCCAGACAAAGCCGGCTGGATAGGTGGGAAAAATAGGATGCTGTAGTCCTAGCCTATAAAGGAGAAAGATGGATGGAGATTTGCACAAGTATCCAACCACCCCATCATTAGATGTAATTTAATACTTAATGATGTTTGCAATCATCACGTCATACTCATAATTGAAAATGAATAATTGAAATTCCAATTACGGCTGGGGTCAAGCTAAGGGGAAATCGTAGACCCCCCCTCATCAAGCAAAAGTCCTCAAAGTTTTTGAACGGTGAAGAGGAGGATGAGCTGTCCAATTATTAAATGAAAACGGAGCTTTGCGTTTTCTGGAGATGCCACGTTTGAAACGAAGGAACAAACTGGGGGGAAATATTTTCACTTCCTTGTGCTCAGAAATGTTAAATATTTAATCAGAATAGAGCTCAAAGGGACCTCGGAGGTCTTTCAGTCCAACCCCCTGTTCAAGCAGGAGACACTATACCAGTGATGGCAAACCAATGGTACGTGTGCCACAGGTGGCATGCGCAGCCATAATGGAGGGCATTTTTTAATTTGTTTATTTTTGTCAATCAAGTACAGTGGTACCTCTACCTAAGAACGCCTCTACTTACAAAGTTTTCTAGATAAGAACCGGGTGTTCAAGATTTTTTTGCCTCTTCTAAAGAACCATTTTCCACTTACAAACCTGAGCCTCCAAAACTATAACCGGAAAAGTTTATAGTTTATTAGATTTGTATGCCGCCCCTCTCCTAAGATTCGGGGCGGCTCACAGCATAACAGTAATACAATACATTACAAATCTAATAATAATGCACATTGTTGGCTCATGTTTAGTTGATTATCCACCAAGACTCCGAAATCTCTTTCGCCGTCGCTACTGCTAAGAGGGGTTTCTCCCAGGCTGGATACACATACAGCCTGGGAAAAACCCCTCTCAGCAGTAGCGACGGCGAAAGAGATCTTGGAGTCTTGGTGGATAATCAGCTAAACATGAGCCAACAATGTGCAGCAGCAGCCAAAAAAGCCAATACAATCCTAAGCTGCATCAACAGGGGAATACACTCCAAGACCAGGGAAGTCTTAATACCACTCTACTATGCCCTGGTCAGACCATACCTGGAGTTCTGGTCACCACACTTCAAAAAAGACATTGAAACTCTGGAGAAGGTGCAGAAAAGAGCAACCAAAATGATCAGGGGTCTAGAAACCAAGACTTACGAAGAGAGACTGCGGGAACTGGGCATGGATAGCCTAGAGAAAAGGAGGGCCAGAGGGGACACGATAGCAGTCTACAGGTATACGAGGGGACGTCACAGCGAGGAGGGGATCACTTTATTCTCCAGGGCACTGGAGGACCGGATGAGGAACAATGGCTGGAAGCTGACCAAGGAGAGATTCAACCTGGAAATAAGGAAGAACTTCCTGACGGTCAGAGCGATCAACTAGTGGAACAACTTACCAGCGGACGTTGTCAACTCCAATACTCTGGACATTTTAAAGAGGAAATTGGACTGCCATTTGGCTGGGATGCTATAGGGTTCCTGCTTAGGCAGGGGGTTGGACTTGATGACTCGCATGGTCCCTTCCAACTCTAACAATAAATAAATTAATTAATAAAAATAAATAAATAAAATTAAATCCATTTAAGAAGGCATTAATAACATAATAAAACCCAGGCAGGGAGAAGTCTCTGTGGGGCCTCTCTAGGAATCTCCTGGGAGGAAACAGGGCTGGAAAAGGTGGGGAGAAGCCTCTGTGGGACATGCACAGAAGCCAAATTTCACACGGGCATGGACACCCGCCCGCCGGTCACTCAAAACTGTATGCACAACTGCATCAGTAGGGTTACAATATATATAAAGTATTAACGTATGGCTAAGGGATATATCTTTAAGAGCAGTGTGCCTGTTAGCCATAAGAGGGAGCCAACAGAGTTCCTGTTTGGGGGAGTATTTTTGATAGTTACTGTATGTATAGAACTGTGTGCTGATGTACCTGGTTTGTACAGTGTTCCCTCGATTTTCGCGGGTTCGAACTTTGCGAAAAGTCTATACCACGGTTTTTCAAAAATATTAATTAAAAAATACTTTGCGGGTTTTTTCCCTATACCACGGTTTTTCCCACCCGATGACGTCATATGTCATCGCCAAGCTTTCATCCACCTTTAATAAATATTTTTTTAATAAACTTTAATAAATAAACATGGTGAGGGAATAATCTAAGGGAATGGAAAATTTCAGTTTAGGGGTTTAAAGTGTTAAAGGAAGGCTTGTGATACTGTTCATAGCCAAAAATAGTGTATTTACTTCCGCATCTCTACTTCGCGGAAATTTGACTTTCGCGGGCGGTCTCGGAACGCATCCACCGCGAAAACCGAGGGAACACTGTATTTAATATTTGGGATTATGTTTGCCATTAGGTTGTATAGAGCAGTGTTTCCCAACCTTGGCCACTTGGAGATATTGGGATTTCAACTCCCAGAATTCCCCAGCCAGCGAATGCTGGCTGGGGAATTCTGGGAGTTGAAGTCCAGATATCTTTAAGTGGCCAAGGTTGAGAAACACTGGTATAGAGATTATTCTACTGTATATCTATGTATAATATACACTGCTAAAAAAATATAAAAATAAAGGGAACACTTAAACAACACACTATAACTCCAAGTCAATCAAACTTCTGTGAAATCAAACTGTCCACTTAGGAAGCAGCACTGATTGACAATCAACTTCACATGCTGTTGTGCACATTCAACTTTTTACAGAACAAAGTATATTTCATTCATTCAAATCTAGGATGTGCTATTTATTTATTATTTATTTATTCATTTGTCCAATACACAAATACATAGGAGGAAAAATAGACATGTAGTAATATATGTATAAGGGTAAAGTGAACTTAGAGGAGAGGATATATATATGAAAGAAAGAAAATATATATGATAAGTGAGAGAAAGGAAAGACAATTAGACAGGGGACGAAAGGCACACCAGTGCATTTATGCACACCCCTTACTGGCCTCTTAGGAACCTGGAGAGGTCAATCGTGGAGAGTCTAAGGGAGAAATGTTGGGGGTTAGGGGTTGACACAATTGAGTCCGGCAATGAGTTCCACGCTTCGATAACTCAATTGTTGAAATCATATTTTTTACAGTCAAGTTTGGAGTGGTTGGTATTAAGTTTGAATCTGTTGCGTGCTCTTGTGTTGTTGCGGTTGAAGCTGAAGTAGTCATTGACCGGTAGGACGTTGCAGCATATGATCTTGTGGGCAATACTCAAATCGTGTTTTAGGCGCCGTAGTTCTAGGTTTTCTAGGCCCAACATTTGAGTGTTCCCTTTGGTTTTTTTGAGTAGCGTATATACTTTATATTTACTAGACTGGTTTATTTCCCTGAATAGTCCATTGCTGTCACTATATTATTAGATTTGTTATGAATTGTTTTATTGTGTTGTGAGCCGCCCCGAGTCCACGGAAAGGGGCGGCATACAAATCAAATCAAATCAAATCAAATCAAATCAAATCAAATAAATAAATAAATAAATAAATAAATAAATAAATAAATAAATAAATAAATAAATAAATAAATAAATAAATAAATAAATAAATAAATAAATAAATAAATAAATATTAGATTAGATTAGATTTATTGGATTTATATGCCGCCCCTCTCTGCAAACTCGGGGCGGCTCACAACAGGGTAAAAACAGTACATAATAACAAATCCAATACCCACCAATCCAATTACAATAAATAAATAAATACAATAAATAAATACTCACACCTTACTCTGTATTAAGTTTGTTTTGTGGATGATATATTTTCCCTAAACAATCTAAGAGTGGCATTTTGATCTGAATGGAGAGGATTTTGGTCATGAAGGAGAGACAAGACGGGGCCTTTTTCTCGACCTTTTCCCTCCCCGACGTCAACTTTTCCAGACTTCCCCTGCAATCCGATGCCCTGTCGGGAGGGTTTTAAAGAGCACCAGGACGGCTAATGATGGTTGTCTGACTGACTGTTTGGTGTCCAAGTTCAGCAGATGGTGTCAGAAAAAAACGGACCCCTGGGAGCAGAGCCAGAGTCTGGAAGAGACCCCCTTTCGGAGTTTGTCCGCAGGGTGTCTTTGCATTGATCCAATGTCTTCGAGTGAACAACCCCCCCAGCAGTTGAAACGTGTTGGATTAGGACATCTAATCCCCGATTGATTAGCGATTCTAAATAATTAATTGCCGTGTTCACATCACAGTAATGGACGGGGGGGGGGGCAGAGGGCAGGAGCCAGATAAATATTTCATAGGCAACTCGGGGCTCTTGACATCTGCCGAACTGGACCAGGAAAGGGATTTCCACCAGGCGAGGTTGTCCTGTATTATTCACTTGGAGGTCTTTTGGCGTGTTTTGGGAGGGGTGTGTGTTATTGGTGCAATCTATGCCGAACGGATTCAGGGCCATTAATAGTTTTCTGAAGGCAGAAGGAGGGAGGGAGGGAAGAAAGAGAGAAGAAAGAAAGAGAGAGAGAGAGAGAGAAAAAGAAGGAAGGAGGGGGATGGAGGGAGGAAGGAAGGAAGGAAGAGAAGGAAGAAGGGGATAGAGGAGGTGGAAGGAAGGAGGGCGGGCAGACGGAAGGATGAAAGGAAGGGGGAGGGAGGGAGGAAGAGAAGGAAGGAGAAGAAAGGAAAGAAGGAAGGAAGGAAGAAAGAAAGAAAGGAGGGGGATGGAGGGAGGAAGGAAGAGAAGGAAGAATGGACAGAGGAGGTGGAAAGAAGGAGGGGGGACGGAAGGATGAAAGGAAGGGGGAGGGATGGAGGAAGAGGCAGAAGGGAGGGAGGAAGAAGGAAGGAAAGAAGAAGGGGGAATGGAGAAAGGAAGGAAGAGAGGAAGGAGAGAAAGAGACAGATGAGGTGAAAGGAAGAAGGGAGGGAGGGAGGATGAAAGGAGAGGGGGATGGAGAGAGGAAGAGGAGGAAGGAGAATGGGGGAAGGAGGAAGGAGGAAAGAAAGAAGGAGGGGGAGGAAGGAAGGAAGAGCAGAAAGGAGATAAGGGGACAGAGGAGGTGGAAGAAAGGAGGGAGGGAGGAAGGATGAAAGGAAGGGGGAGGGAGGGGGGAGAGGAGGAAGGAGAATGGGGGAAGGAGGAAGAAGGGAAGAAAGAAGGAGGGGGAGGAAGGAAGGAAGAGAAGGAAGGAGAGATGGGGACAGAGGAGGTGGAAGAAAGGGAGGGAGGAAGGATGAAAGGAAGGGGGAGGGAGGGGGAAGAGAAGGAAGAAGAGTGGGGGAAGGAGGAGGCAGAAGGGAGGAAGAGAGGATGAAAGGAGAGGGGAGGGTGGGGGGAAGAAGGAAAGAAAGAAAGGAGGCAGAAGGAAGGGAGGAAGGAATTTAAATTTAAAAAATCCAATTTAAATTAAAAATCCAATTTAATTATTTGTTTTAAAAAATCCAATTATTTTATTTTAAAATCATCAACGTTTATCCACCTTTGATTTCTAGAGTCCTGGCTTTGACGTAAACAGGGGCCAGGGTATATTTTGATTTCTCTTAGGTGCAGTTTCTGAACCAAAAGCCGAGGAGCTTCCCACCCTCTTCCCTCTCTTCTCGTTCACGGATAAATCTCCTTGCGGAGGAATGAAGTGGGGCGGGAAGAGGGATCTCTGGTGGACTGTTAATTTTTCCTGGGCCCCGTTCCAAAAAAGCATTAACCATGTTTGATGTATTCTTCTAAGGTTCCTGGGGTATGCGGAGATAAACAAAGCGAGCAAAGGACCGTACCGTATTTTTCAGAGTATAAAGACGCACATCGGGGGTTTTTTGGGGAGGAAAACAAAAAGAGAAAAAAAAATCAGGCCTCTGCCTACTGTTGTGGTTGTCTCTGGCCCAGCTCCTGCCCCAGGGAATGTGGAGGTGGATGCAGGGGAAACGTCAACATGTCCTAGGCCTGTTTTGTTGCCGACAGAGTCTGGGAGTGCAGTTTCCTCGGACGAAGAAACATAGAAACATAGAGGTCTGACGGCAGAAAAAGACCTCATGGTCCATCTAGTCTGCCCTTATACTATTTTCTGTATTTTATCTTAGGATGGATATACATTTATTCCAGGCGTGTTTAAATTCAGTTACTGTGGATTTATCTACCACGTCTGCTGGAAGTTTGTTCCAAGGATCTACTACTCTTTCAGTAAAATAATATTTTCTCATGTTGCTTTTGATCTTTCCCCCAACTAACTTCAGATTGTGCCCCATTGTTCTTGTGTTCACTTTCCTATTAAAAACACTTCCCTCCTGGACCTTATTTAACCCTTTAATATATTTAAATGTTTCGATCATGTCCCCCCTTTTCCTTCTGTCCTCCAGAAGAAGGTGGGGGTGACTTGGAAGAGAGGGGCTTGGCACACAGCCCAGGAAGCCAATCTCCATTATCTTCGGTCGATTCGTAAGAAGAAGTGTTAGACCCACGCAGGCGCAGAATTATGCATAGAAGAGACCAATTGAGGAAATATTACAGGAGATAAGAGAGGCCACCTGTGTTTGGGTGGGGCTCCAGTAATTAGAGCTGCTGCTATAAATAGCAGCGTGCTAGTTTGGCTGTTGTGGAAGATTATCTGATCGCAGTTCTTCAGGATCGTGCCTCGCTGTGTCTAAATTTGTGGATTTTTCACGCCTTTGACACCAAAGCAGAGTAGAGTGTGTGTGTGTTTCACTTCGTGGGAAGAAGGAGGGCTGTGACGTTTCTTCACAGCTACTAACTAAGTACTTAAGGACTGATTAAGGGACTTGTACAGCCTACAAGGTTGTTTTGGGATGAGTGCTCTTTGCAATAAAAAAAGGGTGCTTTGTTTCTTTTGAATTTTTGTGATATAGAACATTGTTTTTGAACTTTCAAGTGTGTGTGTGTCTGAAATTTGTACCCGTGAATTTTCGGGAGGCTTCTACCAGAGAGCCCGGCAGAACATCTACCAGCATCCATCGGTATTTATCTGGCTAGCGTCTTTACATCAAACAGCGAGTTCAAATTCAGCACATTAGCTCAGCCTGATTCAGTACAAACAGCTGATTGGCAGGTGGATCAGCCTCTTGTAATGCCGCCCATCAGGTGTTCCAGGCTGCAGGGATTGCCACAGACCATCGACACCTCCATGCCTCGCATTTTTGGCCTCTGTGCCTCGTGTTTGTGGCCTCTTTGCGTCGTGTTTTTGACCTTGAAAC
The DNA here is from genome assembly GCF_031021105.1 of Erythrolamprus reginae. Lineage (NCBI taxonomy): Eukaryota > Metazoa > Chordata > Lepidosauria > Squamata > Dipsadidae > Erythrolamprus > Erythrolamprus reginae. The sequence continues at coordinate 5,618,240 of NC_091953.1, read as the reverse complement.
ACTCCATTTTAGTCCCATTCCATGCATAGAAACAAAGAAGATTGACGGCAGAGAAAGACCTCATGGTCCACCTAGTCTGCCCTTATACTATTTCTTGTATTTTATCTTAAGATGGATCTATGTTTATCCCGGACATGTTTAAATTCAGTGACTGTGGATGTACTGACCACATCTGCTGGAAGTTTGTTCCAAGCATCTACTACTCTTTCAGTAAAATAATATTTTCTCACATTGCTTCTGATCTTTCCCCCAACTAACCTCAGATTGTGTTCACTTTCCTATTGAAAACACTTCCCTCCTGAACCTTATTTAACCCCTTAACATGTTTAAGTCTGCAGAGAGTCTGCAGAGAGGGGCGGCGTACAAATCAAATAAATAAATGTCCAGATAGGGCCGCAACTGGTGCACCAGGTGAACCTGGGCAAACGCCCCCCTCGCCATAGCTGAAAGGTGTTTCTCTAATGTGAGCTGTGGATCGAGGAGGACGCCCAAGTTGCGGACCCTCTCTGAGGGGGTCAGTAATTCCCTCCCCCCAGGGTGATGGGCGGACAGATGGAATTGTCCTTGGGAGGCAAAACCCACAGCCACTCCATCTTGTCAGGGTTGAGTTTGAGCCTGTTGACACCCATCCAGACCCCAACAGCCTCCAGGCACCGGCACATCACTTCTACTGCTTCATTGATTGGGTTGTGTTTTCAGCCTCCAAAGGCTAGGGCCACTTGGAATTTTCCACTGCAACAACAACAACAACAACAATAACGTTAAGAAGATCCTCACGTAAGGACTTTGCAATGTACCGAAGGAAAAATCCCACTTTCCCTAAAGGCGGATCATGGTTCTGATGCAACGAAGTGACATTGCACAAATTTCGATGGCTGCCTCGATTTAACTGCTTGCTTGCTTCTTGGGGAAGGTTTTCCAAAATTAAAAGCAACAGAAGGAAACTGGTGGCCTTTTTCTTACCCTGTAGGAACGGTGACGATGAATTCCCACCGTTCAGAGCAAAATATTCATCTCCAAATCTGTTCATAACAGCTTCATTTGCATCGCACCTTTGGTGGTGGAAGTAACCCAGTTTCCAGATTCTTGCGATTCCTTCGATTGTCAGCTAACAGATTGTTCGTATTCTCTAAGCGACAAACACACACACATACACACAGAGTGACAAAGGTTAAAATTAACCCAAGGTGGCATGTGTGAATGGGGCCATGACATTCTTTATCAGACATTAAATCCTGGTTACCCAACCTAGAGACATAGAAACATAGAAGATTGACGGCAGAAAAAGGCCTCATAGTCCACCTAGTCTTCCTTTATACTATTTCCTGTATTTTATCTTAGGATGGATTTATCCCAGGCACGTTTACATTCAGTTAGTGTGGATTGACCAACCACGTCTGCTGGAGGTTTGTTCCAAGCCTCTACTACTCTTTCAGTAAAGTAATATTTTCTCGCCTTGCTTCTGATCTTTCCCCCAAGTAACCTCAGATTGTGTCCCCTAGTTCTTGTGTTCACTTTCCTATTAAAAACACTTCCCTCCTGGACCTTATTCAACCCTGGAACATATTTCAATGTTTCGATCATGTCTCTAGGGCAACTGGCACCTGAATCAGACAATGAGGAGGCTGGCGAGGACTTGGTGCCAGAAGCAGTGGTTCAGCCAGGGCCTTCGGAAGCTCCAGAACCTCATAGAGTTATGCGTAAGGAGAGGCTTCTCCTCTTCTAGATGCATGAGCTCGCAGGGCTGCGAAGAGACAGGAATGGTTACTGAAGAGGAGGTCTCCTCGGGAGTAAGACTGGGGACCACCATATTTTTCAGAGGAAAAGACGTACCTTCCCTAAAAGAGGGTGGAAATGTCAGTGCGTCTTATACACCGAATGCAGCCATTTTTGCTGTCCTGAACCACCACCACCCCGCCTGCAGAGAGCTCTTGGATGTTGGGGAATGTCAAAAGTGCCCCGTTTTTGCGGAAAAATGGCCCATTAATCTTCACTAGCAGCTGCCTGTAAGTTCGGACAATCTTAACTCAAAGCAATGCAATGCAATGTAGTTACCAAAGGCTTGGCAAACTTCTCAGGAGTTTTCCACGATAAGTCAAAACGGTCCATTTAGCCACGTCTGCTAACCCTATCAACTTTTGTTCACATGTCTTTTTACATGGGCATCTCAAGAGTTAGAGAAAGAGATAAAACATTTTGTGAAAATGTTTTTCCTTTTCCAAGTTGGAGCAAAAGAAATTGGGGTGAACAGTCCAAAAAAAAAAAAAAAAGATTTGCTTTTTTTCTGGCAATGGATGGTGAATTATAATAGGAGATTAAATGTTTTTAAGCCTTTATTATAGATAGAGATTTAACGTCTTGCAAGCTGCCCACGAGAATGTTTTTCTCAGCCAAGTACAATAAGAGAAACTCGGAGTTCAAAAGAACTGTCCAGGGCTGTAACTCAATTTAAGTGAGGACCATGTGGGTTAAGGCACAGATGTTATTTAGATTGTGGCTGACGTGTCAAAAATTTTGTTTTCATTTAGAGAAGCATGTAAGATTTCACACGAGACAGGAAGGCATCGTAGGCAGTTTGGGAGAATTAGACACAGCCTGGTCCGGTTGATATTAAGCAGTGAACAAAAACGTTGGTGTTTTACTGCTTAAACAAAATTGGTGGTCGGGCGGTAGGAAAAGCAAGTAGGATGCTTGGCTGCATAGCTAGAGGTATAACAAGCAGGAAGAGGGAGATTGTGATCCCCTTGTATAGAGCGCTGGTGAAACCACATTTGGAATAATACTGTGTTCAGTTCTGGAGACCTCACCTACAAAAAGATATTGACAAAATTGAAGGGGTCCAAAGACGGGCTACCAGAATGGTGGAAGGTCTTAAGCATAAAACGTATCAGGAAAGACTTCATGAACTCAATCTGTACAGTCTGGAGGACAGAAGGGAAAGGGGGGACATGATTGAAACATTTAAATATGTTAAAGGGTTAAATAAGGTCCAGGAGGGAAGTGTTTTTAATAGGAAAGTGAACACAAGAACAAGGGGACACAATCCGAGGTTAGTTGGGGGAAAGATCAGAAGCAATGTGAGAAAATATTATTTTCCTGAAAGAGTAGTAGATCCTTGAAACAAACTTCCAGCAGACGTGGTTGGTAAATCCACAGGAACTGAATTTAAACATGCCTGGGATAAACATATATCCATTGTAAGATAAAATACAGGAAATAGTATAAGGGCAGACTAGATGGACCATGAGGTCTTTTTCTGCTGTCAGTCTTCTATGTTTCTATGTTTCTAAATTTACAGAACCTTCTCCTGCCTCATGTATCCCATCAGCTGGTCAGGGTCCACAGAGTTGGCCTTCTCCAGGTCCCAACAGCCAAGCAATGCTGTCAGGCGGGCCCTAGGGGAAAGGCCTTGTTTGTACAGTGGTCCCTCTACTTACGAACTTAATTTGTTCCATGACCAGGTTCTTAAGTGGCAACGTTCTTAAGTAGAAGCAATTTTTCCCATAGGAATGAATGTAAAAGCAAATCATGTATGCAAACCCATTAGGAAAGAGATAAAAGCTCGAAATTTGGGTGGGAGGAGGAGGAAGAAGAAGAGGAGGAGGACAGTCGCTGCCGAAGGAAAAAGGGGAGGGGAATCAAAAAAATCCAAAACTTGCTCCTTGTCAGGCCCTCTGGTGTTTTGGAAAACAGTGTTTGGGTAGAGACCATCTGCAAAGAAAACCACCAAGCTTAGAGAGCAAGGACAAGAAAAGAAAAAAAAGTAAGGGGAGGGGAGGGAGAAAGAATGAAGGAAGGATGGTAGGAAGGAAGGAAGGAAGGAAAGAAGGAAGGAAGGAAAGAAGGAAGGAAGGAAGGAAGGATGGAAGGAAGGAAGGAAAGAAGGAAGGAAGGAAGGAAGGATGGAAGGAAGGATGGATGGAAGGAAGGAAGGAAGGAAGGAAAGAAGGAAGGAAGGATGGAAGGAAGGAAAGAAGGAAGGAAGGAAGGAAAGAAGGAAGGAAGGAAGGAAGGAAGGATGGTAGGAAGGAAGGATGGATGGAAGGAAGGAAGGAAGGAAGGATGGAAGGAAGGAAAGAAGGAAGGAAGGAAGGAAAGAAGGAAGGAAGGAAGGAAGGATGGTAGGAAGGATGGATGGATGGATGGAAGGAAGGAAGGAAGGAAGCATGAAAGGAAGGAAGCAAGAAAGCAAGGAAGGAGAAAGAAAAAAGAAAAGAAATGTCCCTGCAGAGAGGGAAATTTCTGAAAATCAGATGCCTGCTGCTTAAAAATTTATCCAAAATAAATAATAATAATAATAATAATAATAATAATAATAATAATTAATAATAATTTATTAGATTTGTATGCCGCCCCTCTCCGAAGACTCAGAGCGGCTCACAGCAGCAATACAAAATACAAATCCAATGATTAAAAAGCAGAACAGTTAAAAACCCTTGATTTAAAAACAATCATACAACCCAAACAAACCATACATAAAACAGAGCGGCCGAGGGGAATCAATTTCCCCATGCCTGGCGGCAAAAGTGGGTTTTTAGGAGTTGGCAAAAGGCAAGGAGGGTGGGGGCAGTCCTAATCTCCGGGGGAAGTTGGTTCCAGAGGGTCAGGGCCGCCACAGAGAAGGCTCTTCCCCCGGGGCCCACCAAACGGCATTGTTTTGTCGATGGGACCCGGAGAAGGCCAACTCTATGGGACCTTATTGGGCGTGGGATTCGTGTGGCAGAAGGCGGTCCCGAAGGTATTCTGGTCCAATGCCATGTAGGGCTTTCAAGTATATACCCAACACTTTGAATTGTGCCCGGAAACTGATCGGCAACCAATGCAGGCCACGGAGTGTTGTAGAAACGTGGGCGAATCTTGGAAGCCCCACGATGGCTCTCACGGCCGCGTTCTGCACGATCTGATGTTTCCGAACACTTTTCAAAGGTAGCCCCATGTAGAGAGCATTGCAGTAATCGAACCTCGAGGTGATGAGGAAACTGATTGGCAACCAATGCAGACTACGGAGTATTGGTGTGACCTGGGCATATCTGGGAAAGCCCATGATTGCTCTCGCAGCTGCATTCTATCAATAGATGGCAAATGGCCGCAACCCAAATAATCTTGAGCCGAGAAGGCCTTTGCAGCCCTACAAAAAACGTGCCGTCTGAAGTTCAGGATTCCCCCCAGAAAAATGCTCAGCTTGGATCTGAACTGATTGGGAGTTTGATTAAAGAATCCAGTTTGCAAAATCGGGGTTTGATGGCCTTAAAAAAAAAACCAACGGATCTTTGAAGATTAGGCCCACTCTTAGAAATAAACTTTGCTATAATTAACTCGGCATATTAGCTCGCCACCTCGCAGTGGTGAGGCTTGGATTAATTAAAGTTTTGGTAATGGAATGCGAAGATCTTCAGATGAAAAGGCTCTCGGCATATTTTCATATAGCTCTGACCTCTTTCAAAGTGTGTATTTTTTCGGGCTCCGTCGCAGGGAAGGAATTCAGATGGGGGGGGGGTGGCATTTATTGGTTAATACATTAATTAAAAGCCTCGTTTCCTCCTTCTATTAAATTCGAGGCCTTCCCAGCTACCAGCGGCTCTCAGCCCTGTTAATTACCATGGAAACCGGAAAGGCGCCTCCATATTTTTATATATAAAGGCCGTATTTATTCAGGACTTAATATTATTATTACTTGTTAGGCTCGGCTGCTTTGACGTTGTTTGTCTTTTTCATATAGGCTGGGTGGTGGGAAGGAAAACCCCGTAATTTTGCAAACCCCAAATGATTCCAAAAGCCAGCTCATATTTCTGTCAAGTCTTAGCAGAAGTTTGGGCTGGAAAAAAAAATTGGTGGGTTCTGCTGGGACCAGCAAATTATTCGACCTCCATCCCTCCTAAAGGAGAATGAAAAATTTATAACGGTTCTTAGACAAATGGAAATCCCAGAATTTGTTTATCTCAGGATGGGTGGTACAGTGGTTATTTATTTTATTTATTTATTTATTTTGTCAAACAATTATAGGGTGATAATTTGTACAAATAAAACATTAGATAAGTAATTTGTATTTGTATTTATTTATTAGATTTGTATGCCGCCCCTCTCCGAAGACTCGGGGCGGCTAACAACAATATAAAAAGACAATGTAAACAAATCTAATGTTAAAACAATCTAAAAAACCTCCAATTTAAAGAACCACTCATACACACAAGCAAACCATGTATAAATTCTATAAGCCTAGGGGGAAGGGAAATTTCAATTCCCCCATGCCTGACGACAGAGGTGGGTTTTAAGGAGCTTGCGAAAGGCAAGGAGGGTGGGGGCAACTCTGATATCTGGGGGGAGCTGGTTCCAGAGGGCCGGGGCTGCCACAGAGAAGGCTCTTCTCCTGGGTCCCGCCAAATGACATTGCTTAGTCGACGGAACCCAGAGAAGGCCAACTCTGTGGGACCTAACCAGTTGCTGGGATTTGTGCGGCAGAAGGCGGTCCTGGAGATATTCTGGTCCGATACCATGAAGGGCTTTGATAAAAAGTAACAAAAGAAGACAAATAGGACAGGGACAGTAGGCACAGTGGTGCGCTTATGCACGCCCCCTACAGACCTCTTAGAAAGGGGGAGAGGTCAATCGTAGATAGTCTAAGGTTAAAGGTTTTGGGGTTAGGAGTAGAAACCACAGAGTCAGGTAGTGCATTCTAGGCGTTGATTACTCTGTTGCTGAAGTCGTATTTTTTGCAGTCAAGTTTGGAGCGGTTGACATTTAGTTTAAATCGATTTCGTGCTCGTGTGTTGTTGCGGTTGAAGGTGAAGTAGTCGTTAACAGGTAGGACATTTTGGTATATGATTTTATGAACTATAATTAAGTCGGAACGGAGACGACGGAGTTGTAAGTTGTCTAAACCAAGAATTTCAAGTCTGGCGGAGTAAGGTATTTTGTTGTGAGAAGAGGAGTGAAGGACTCTTCTTGTGAAATATTTCTGGACTCTCTCAATTGTGTTGATGACAGATATGCAATGTGGGTTCCATACAGGCGAGCTGTATTCTAGGATTGGTCTGACAAATGTTTTGTAAGCTCTTGTTAGCAGTTCAAAATTACCAGAGAAGAAGCTGCGAAGGATTAGGTTAGCAACTCTTAAAGCCTTTTTGGCAATGTTGTTGCAGTGGGCTCTAGGACGTAGGTCATTGGATATGAGTACTCCAAGGTCTTTGACAGATTGAAGGTCATCAATAAGTTCAATTCCTCCAAGTTTATATTTAGTATTCTGATTCTTTTTACCAATGTGTAAGACAGAGCATTTAGTGGTGGAGATTTGAAGTTGCCAAGTTATAGACCATTCTGCTATGTGGTCAAGGTCTTTTTGAAGGGTAGCAGCATTGTCGGTGGTATTAAATAGTTTGACATCATCTGCAAAGAGAACACAATTGGTAGTGATGCAATCTCAAAGATCGTTTATGTATAGCATGAATAGTGTGGGTCCTAAAACACTACCTTGAGGGACACCACAGTTAACAGGAGCAGGAAGAGAAGTGGCACTCTCTATTTTGACCACTTGTTGTCTGTTAGATAGGAATGCTGTTAAACAATTGTGTTGTAGTCCAGAGATGCAGCACTCAGCTGATAGTTCAGCAGTTCAAATCTCACCACCAGCTCAAGGTTGACTTAGTCCTCCATCCTTCTGAGGTGGGTAAAATGAGAACCCGGATTCTGGGGGCAATATGCTGATTCTGTAAACCACTGTAGGGCTGTAAATCGGGCTGTAAAAGCACCGTGAAGCAGTATATAAATATAAGTGCCAGGGTTTTTGTAGAATAATTAGTTAATTAATTAGATCTTTAGATATTTATATTGTATACCGGGGTTTTGTTTTTTTATTGATTGATTGATTGATTGATTGTTAGAGTTGAAAGGGACCATGAAGGCCATCAAGTTCAACCCCCTGCCCAAGCAGGAACCCTATAGCACACCAGTCAAGTGGCAGTTCAATCTTCTCTTAAAAATGTCCAGAGTGTTGGAGTTCACGACGTCCACTGGTAGGTTGTTCCATTGGTTGATCGCTCTGACCGTCAGGAAGTTCCTCCTTATCTCCATGTTGAATCTCTCCTTGGTCAGCTTCCAGCCGTTGTTCCTCGTCCGGCCCTCTGGTGCCCTGAAGAATAAAGTGATCCCCTCCTCTTTGTGACATCCCCTCGTATACTTATAGACTGTTATCATGTCCGCTCTGGCCCTCCTTTTCTCTAGGCTATCCATGCCCAGTTCCCTCAGTCTCTCTTCGTAAGTCGTGGTTTCCAATCCCTTAATCATCTTGGTTGCTCTTTTCTGCACCTTCTCCAGAGTTTCAATGTCTCTTTTGAAGTGTGGTGACCAGAACTGAACACAGTACTCCAGGTGTGGTCTGACCAGGGCGTCGTAGAGTGGTATTAAGACTTCCCTGGTCTTGGAGTGTATTCCTCTGTTGATGCAGTTTAGGATTGTGTTGGCTTTTTTAGCTGCTGCTGCACATTGTTTGCTCAATTTTTTGTTTTTGATATGTTGTAAGCCCCCGCCCCCCGAGTCCTCATATAAATCCAATAAATAAACAAATAAAATGTTTTAAAAGTCTTGGATTAGCTCTGTGTGTCAGGATTAGCAATCCTAGGTGATATTTCATTGTATTACCACATAAGGTAAAAAGTAGACTATAGGTATGTTAATGCTGAGTCTTAGGGTGTGAACTGCAACCTGATTGGGCCAGAGCATTATAAGATGCAAATCAACTTCACCATGATTATCCTTTTTCTGTCTGTGGTTTTATGCTGTTGATGGTGGTGATAGTTAGTTGGCTGGCTGGAGCAGTTTGAGCGTGAGTTAAATATTGAGTAGAGTAGTAGTGAAACCTGGAGTGGGTTAGTATCTACTAGAAACATGGATTGGTTTAGTATCTACTTGTAAGTAAGCTGATTATAGCCAAAGTAAAGTTCTTTATTATTATTAACTTTACTAAAGTATAGTTCCTATATAAGAAGACTGAAGTTGAAGATATTTAGCACTGAGGAGTAAAACTATTGTTTTCTACAAATGTGTCTTTGTCATTTATCTGGTTCCTTAATTGCCACATTATATTCTGATATCTTGTCTTTATCTAATCTAATGCTTCCAAATGTAAAATAATGCACTTGGGGAAAGGGAATCCTCAATTTGAGTATTGTATTGGCAGTTCTGTGCTAGCAAAAACTTCAGAAGAGAAGGATTTAGGGTTAGTGATTTCCGACAGTCTCAAAATGGATGGACAGTGCAGCCAGGTGGTAGGGAAAGTGAGTAGAATGCTTGGCTGCATAGCTAGAGGTATAACAAGCAGGAAGAGAGAGATTGTGATCCCGCTATATAGAATGCTGGTGAAACCACATTTGGAATACTGTGTTCAGTTCTGGAGACCTCACCTACAAAAAGATATTGACAAAATTGAACGGGTCCAAAGACGGGCTACAAAAATGGTGGAAGGTCTTAAGCATAAAAGTTATCAGGAAAGACTTCATGAACTCAATCTGTATAGTCTGGAGGACAGAAGGGAAAGGGGAGACATGATCGAAACATTTAAATTTGTTAAAGGGTTAAATAAAGTTCAGGAGGGAAGTGTTTTTAATAGGAAAGTGAACCCAAGAACAAGGGGACACAATCTGAGGTTAGTTGGGGGAAAGATCAGAAGCAATGTGAGAAAATATTATGTGACTGAAAGAGTAGTAGATGCTTGGAACAAAATACCAGCAGACGTGGTTGGTAAATCCATAGTATGTGAATTTAAACATGCCTGGGATAAACATAGATCCATCCTAAGATAAAATACAGGAAATAGTATAAGGGGAGACTGGATGGACCAGGAGGACTTTTTCTGCCGTCAATCTTCTATGTTTCTAGTCCTCCTGTGTTACTCTGCATATATCCAGACACCGTGTCTCTGAGATATTCCAGATATTCCATGGAGAACTGCAATTGCTTGGTGGCCCGGCAACAAAGAAATGAATGGGGTTCTATTTTCTTTATTTCGGTACTTAAAGTGGAGACACCAGGAGATTGTGACCTTTGTGGTCCTCTCCTTTTAGAGCACCCGTGGCTTCTTCCATTCATCAGCCGAGATGCTGTGACCCTGGGAGTAAGAAGGGGATTATAGAGCAAACCTCGAGAAAAGGTTAACGCCGGAGGCCGTTGAACTCTGGGGAGGTCCTGCTCTGAAGTATTAGTTTCGCCAGAGGAATGAATTGGCCTAAGTTCATTAAGGCTGGGTTTAAACTCCGGTTAGAGGTCAATCCTCTTTCTGCCCACTTCATAAGTCACGGATCTATTGCATGGAAAAAAAAAAATACAAGCTGGGATTTATTTAGTTTTTTAATCCGGAGCCGGAGGAAAAGGAGCTTTCTGGGAGGTTTGAGGGATTGGATGGGATGCCATCTTCAAGGTGGACAGGACGTTTCCGAATGGCGAATGGCCGAGCCGAGAAAAGCCCCTTTTGTTCTTTTCTTCTGCCCAACAAAAGGGAGACCGTCTGGTCCACTGAGCCTTTTATTTCACTGCCCCTTGAAAAGACGCAGGCCATTCCTGGTGGACACAACATTTTCTTTCTTCTTCGGTTTTCTCAGGATTATTAAGTGGCCCAAACTGCCTTGTTGAATGGTGCAGAATTTATGTTGGCTCTTTAGAGCAGGAGTGGGGGACGAAGGCCCTTTTAGGACTCAGGGACCAACTCCCAGAATTTCATGCTCAAGAATTTGGGGAGTTGAAGTCCACACATTCTGGGAGTTGAAGTCCACAAATTCTGGGAGTTGAAGTTCACAAGAATTCTGGGAGTTGGAGTCCACAAATTCTGGGAGTTGAAGTCCACAAATTCTGGGAGTTGAAGTCCACAAATTCTGGGAGTGGAAGTTCACAAGAATTAGGGAGTTGACGTCCACAAGAATTCTGGGAGTTGAAGTCCACAATGAATTCTGGGAGTTGAAATCCACAAGAATTCTGGGAGTTGAAGTCCACACGAATTCTGGGAGTTGAAGTCCACACGTTGAAGTCCACATTTTCTGGAAGATCAAGTCCACACGAATTCTGGGAGTTGGTCCAGAATTCATAAAGGGGTCACAGTTCCCCACCTCTTCTTTATAGCAAAGAATTCTATTTTTTTTCTTTTTAGCTTTTTAGCTTTTGCATTATTAGCACCAAAGTCCAAACGGAACCTGTAGAGTTTATACCTTGCTTCATTAATTTAACATAAACTAATATAATGTACAAACCTATACCTATAATTGTCTGTAATTCACATCTTACAACCATTTGTTTAGCAAGCGTTCAAATGTCAGTCGGTCAGTCTGTTTGTTTGTCTATCTAATTATCTGTCTGTCTGTCTGTCTATCTTTCTATCTATCTATCTATCTATCTATCTATTAATCTATCTAACTATCTTATCTAATCTATCTATCTATCTATCTATCTATCTATCTATCTAGTCTGTCTGTCTGATCTATATCTATCTAATCTATCTATCTAATCTATCTATCTATCTATCTTATCTATCTATCTATCTATCTAATCTATCTATCTATCTTATCTATCTATCTATCTATCTATCTATTAATCTATCTAACTATCTTATCTAATCTATCTATCTATCTATCTATCTATCTATCTATCTATCTAGTCTGTCTGTCTGATCTATATCTATCTAATCTATCTATCTAATCTATCTATCTATCTATCTATCTTATCTATCTATCTATCTACCTACCTACCTACCTACCTACCTACCTATCTATCTATCTAATCTATCTATCTATCTTATCTATCTATCTATCTATCTATCTATTAATCTATCTAACTATCTTATCTAATCTATCTATCTAATCTATCTATCTATCTATCTATCTATCTATCTATCTATCTATCTAGTCTGTCTGTCTGATCTATATCTATCTATCTAATATATCTATCTAATCTATCTATCTATCTTATCTATCTATCTATCTATCTATCTATCTATCTATCTATCTAATCTATCTATCTATCTATCTATCTATCTTATCTATCTATCTATCTATCTATCTATCTAATCTATCTATCTATCTATCTTATCTATCTATCTATCTATCTATCTATCTATCTATCGTATCTATCCATCCATCCATCCACTTATCCACTCATCCATCCATCTATCCAGACATCCATACACTCTATGGTGCTGAGAAAGGTCGTAAAATGGGCCAGACGTCACTTAACCAACATCTCTTTCACTGAAAGAAACGTTAGGCCTCCCTTGTGGCCTTAAGTCAAGGATTCCCTGCATCAGCTTGGATATTTGGATATTTGAGCAAGCAACATGTTCTCCTACTTGTCCTTGAACACTAGCCAAGGACAACATACGCATTTTAGCTCTTGGCACTTTCCTTGGTGAAGCCCTCCGTAGCCTCTTCCTCCACCAGCATCCCTGTTTGTGGGGTTTTGCGTGTGTGTTTGCGTGTTTGCATGACAGAAAGACAGGATGCCGGGGACACCTTGTTCTGCGCTGCTTCTTTTATTGTTTTCCCTGCTTTGCTCGGATCCCAACAAAAGCTGCGGCTGTTCGGAAAAATAGTACAATCCTTGACCCGAAACATGGCAGCCTATTGATGGCAACGCATTGTTCCATTCACTCTTTGCGAGGTGCGTGTGTACATTTCAAAAGGACCTGTTCTTTACGTTAATTCGAGTTGGAGGAGTGATTGTGTTCTCGGGGATATGTAGATACAGAGAGGAGGGTGGTGTTTTGTGGACGTTTTTTTTTCTGATTGTTATTATATCCTTCGGTTTGTGTGCGACGTGGAAAAGAGGAGAGTTCTGGTTTAAGAGAAGATGAATTTGCCTCTGAGTACAATCACCGATGATGTTAGCTAGATTTGGGTCATGAAACATCTTTTTTAGAATAGAAGAGAAGAGAATTCTTTATTGGCTAAGTATGATGCATATGCTCTAAGACAAATTCCTTGTGTGCCCAATCATACTTGGCCAATAAAGATTTCTACTTCTATTTCTATTCTATTTCTTATTTTATTCCATTCCATTCCATTCCAATATCTCTCCTCCCCTTTCCTTTCCTCTCTTCTCTTCTCTCCTCTCTTCTCTTCTCTCCTCTCTTCTCTTCTCTCTTCTCTCCTTTCCTCTCTTCTCTTTTCTCCTCTCTTCTCTTCTCTTTTCTCCTCTCCTCTCTTCCCTTCTCTTTTCTCTTCTCTTCTCTTCTCTTCTCATCTCTTCCCTTTTCTCCTCTCCTCTCTTCTCTTTTCTCCTCTCTTCTCTTTTCTTCTCTTCTCGTCTCTTCCCTTTTCTCCTCTCCTCTTTTCTCTCCTCTCCTCTCTTCTCTTCTCTTTTCTCCTCTCTTCTCTTCTCTTTTCTCCTCTCTTCTCTCCTCTCTTCTCTTTTCTCCTCTCCTATCCTCTCTTTTCTCTTCTCTTCTCTCTTCTCCTCTCTTCTCTTCTCTTCTCTCCTCACCTCTCTTCTCTTTTCTCCTCTCCTCTCTTCTCTTTTCTCCTCTCTTCTCCTCTCCTCTCTTCTCTCTTTTCTCCTCTCTTCTCTTTTCTCCTCTCTTCTCTTCTCTCTTCTCTTGTCTTCTCTTTTCTCCTCTCTTCTCTTTTCTCCTTTCCTTTCCTCTCTTCTCTTTCTCCTCTCCTCTCTTCTCTCTTCTCTTGTCTTCTCTTGTCTTCTCTTTTCTTCTCTCCTCTCCTCTCTTCTCTTCTCTTTTCTCCTCTCCTCTCTTCTTTTCTCCATGCTATTCTGTTCTGTTCTCTCCTCCATGCTCTTTGTTGTATGACGTGGGCTGTCTGTGGTATGTTTTAAGGGATTTTTTAATAGTGATGCTTTATAGTGTTGTTTTATTTAATTTTGATGTCTTCCATTGTCATGAGTCTCACGAAGAGGGCAGCCTAGGAATCGAACAAACAAACAAACAATTCCCCTCAATGCACGCGCACCCCAGAACCAAAGTTGTGCATGCAGCGCATCAGTAGCAGCAGAATTGGTGAAACCGCCCCTAGCCACATCGTCGAGTTTTGTCTCAAACTCAGTCAAAATGGAGTGTTTTCATTGTCCAGAGGACCTGCAGTGGCCAAAAAAGCCAAGTTCTTCTGCCACCGAGCCTTATAGGGAGAGCCCTTTGGCCAATGAAACAGCGAGCAGCAATACCTTTCCTCCAGATGTTGCCTGGTGCTAGTTGATAAAGGAACGGAGGGGGATGAAAGAAAGTCATTGGAGCACATGCTCCAAGGTGGAGAAGTAGGGCAGAGCACTTCCTGCTGTTTTAAAACACTTTGCAAGGAACAGGAATGTGTTCTGGACGTGTGTGTTTTTTACAAAAGAGAAACAAAGGCAGGTTGCTAATGCGAACATGTGCATGAGGCCAGGGCCGAGGCAGTAATTTTTTTGCCTTGTGCTTATTTCATGCATTGGTTTATATGATTTATGGAGCCACTCATTTAGAATGGAATGGAACAGAATAGAATAGGATGCGATGCGATGCGATGTGATGCGATAGGATAGGACAGAACAGAACTGAATGCAATGCAATAGAATAGAATAGAATAGAATAGAATGCAATAGAATAGAATACAATGCAATAGGATAGGATAGGACAGAACTGAATGCAATGCAATAGAATAGAATAGAATAGAATAGAATAGATTGCAATGCAATAGAATAGAATGCAATGCATTAGAATAGAATAGAATAGAATAGAATAGAATGCAATGCAATAGAATAGAATAGAATACAATGCAATAAAATAGGTAGGATAGGGCAGAACAGAACTGAACGCAATGCAATAGAATAGAATGCAATAGAATAGAATAGAATAGAGTAGAGTAGAATAGAATAGAATGCAATTGGATAGGATAGGATACGATAAGATACAATAGGATACGATAGGATACGATAGGATACAATAGGATAAAATGCAGAATAGAAGAGAAGAGACTTGGAAGGCACCTTGGAGGTCTTCTAGTCCAACCCCCTCCCCCTCACTGAAGAAGATCCAATACCATTTCAGACAAACAGTTCTCTTCTTAAAATCCTCCAGTGATGGAGCGCCCACAACTTCTAGTGGCAAGCCATTCCACTGGTTAATTGTCCTTAATTTAATTAATGTTAATAGGAAACTGAACCCAAGAACAAGGAGGCACAATCTGAGGTTAGTTGGGGGAAAGATCAAAAGCAACATGAGAAAATATTATTCTACTGAAAGAGTAGTAGATCCTTGGAACAAACTTCCAGCAGATGTGGTAGATAAATCCACAGTAACTGAATTTAAACATGCCTGGGATAAACATATATCCATCCTAAGATAAAATACAGAAAATAGTATAAGGGCAGACTAGATGGACCATGAGGTCTTTTTCTGCCGTCAAACTTCTATGTTTCTATGTTTCTAAAATACAGTATTATTTGTCTGAAAGAGGAGTAGATGCTTGGAACAAACTTCCAGCAGACGTGGTTGATAAATCCAGAATAACTGAATTTAAACATGCCTGGGATAAACATAGATCCATCCTAAGATAAAATACAAGAAAGAGTATAAGGGTACACTAGATGGACCAGGAGGTCTTTTTCTGCCGTCAATCTTCTATGTTTCTGTGTCCTTAATGTCAGAAATTTCTCCTTAATTCAAGGTTGCTTCTCTCCTTGTTTAGTTTCCACCCATTGCTTCTTGTTCTACCCTCAGGTGCTTTGGAGAATAGGTTGATTCCTTCTTCTTTGTGGCAACCCCTGAGATACCGGAAGGCTGCTATCACATCTCCTCTGGTCCTTCTTTTCATTCAACTAGCCGTGCCCAGTTCCTGCAACCGTTCTTCATATGTTTTAGCCTCCAGACTCCTAATCCTCTTTGCTGCTTCTTAGGTTTTCTTCTTCTTTTATAATTGTTATTCTTATTGTTCCTGAAAAACAAAGAAACCCAGGGAACAGATTTTTTTTTCCCCTGCCAAAGGAAAAAATGGACAGGAAATCAAAATTGGCATCATTGCCACTAACCTTTTCTGAAGTTGCATTGGATAGGAACATGCACAAGCAAACATTCTGGCCTCTACGTGCAGCTGTACCGAGTTCAAAATCCCACCACGGAAAAGAGATCGGAATAGAGGACCGTTTTTGTGGGTTGTGTGTTGCTTAAGGAACTGGAGTCACGTGTCCGGCGCTGCTCTGCTGGTTATCTTTTAAGATTTCCTGCGTTTACTTATTTATTAAACGCTGGCTGGAAAAGGTTCTCTCTAAAAATAACGCCGTATCCCGGTGGATTGTTTAAGTCTCGCTTAAGTTGCTCCTGTGCCACTCAAAAGTGCTTCCTGTGTGCCACAATTGCGCACGTCACAAATTAGGCAGCTGGTCTAAAAATACATCTTTTTAATCAGGGATGGGATGCCAAATATTTTTGCTGCCACACTGTGGGCGTGGCTTATTTTGTGGGTGTGGCTTGATGGTCATGTGACAGGGTAGGAGTGGCTTAAAGGCCATGTGACTGGGTGGGAGTGACTTTACAATCATGTGACCGGGGGTGGCTTAAAGGCCATGTGACTGGGTGGGAGTGGCTTGACAATCATGTGATCTGGGGTGGCTTAAAGGCTATGTGACCGGGTGGGCTTGACAATGATGTGACCGGGGGTGGCTTAAAGGCCATGTGACCAGGTGGGAGTGGCTTGACAATCATGTGACCAGGGGTGGCTTAAAGGCCATGTGACCAGGTGGGAGTGGCTTGACAATCATGTGACTGGGGGTGGCTTAAAGGCCATGTGACAAGGTGGGAGTGGCTTGACAATCATGTGACCGGGGGTGGCTTAAAGGCCATGTGACTGGGTGGGAGTGGCTTGAAAATCGTGTGACTGGGGGTGGCTTAAAGGCCATGTGACAAGGTGGGAGTGGCTTGACAATCATGTGACCGGGGGTGGCTTAAAGGCCATGTGACTGGGTGGGAGTGGCTTGAAAATCGTGTGACCGGGCATGGCTTAAAGGCCATGTGACCAGGTGGGAGTGGCTTGACAATCATGTGACTGGGGGTGGCTTAAAGGCCATGGGACCAGGTGGGAGTGGCTTGACAATCATGTGACTGGGGGTGGCTTAAAGGCCATGTGAGTGGGTGGGAGTGACTTACCGACCAAGGTAAGTTTTCAAATAGGTGCTATAAAATTTATGATGCTCCTTAAAATGTTTTATTCTATATGAGAAGGAAATGCTATATATTGAGATTTCTAGGCATTGATGCTGTGTTTATTATCTATGTATCTTTTATTGTGGGGTGGAGGAAAAAAAATATACCCCCCACCAAAAAAAAAAGATTTAATAAGTGAGGCGAGTGCGTACTGATCCCTCTGATTTGGAACCTTGAACGATGAAACCGAAATAATTCAGAATTAATCAGGGAGCCCAGCGGTGATGCCGCCAGCCCTGCGCCCCGAGGAGAAAGCAAGCAGGCCAGAATTCGTGGGAGCTGCATGCAAACATTGGGAGGTGTTTTCGACATTGACCGATCCGGGAGGGTTTGTGGGCTGCATGATTCATTAAACACACCGTGTGTGTCTCTTGCACACCGAATGAAGCGGGAGGAGGGAAAGACCGGGGCGGGGGGAGTCCACCCGAGATGCTACATGCGAAGGATGCTAAGCAACCAGAACATAAAAGCCCGTTAAAAGATCTTATTTAAATTAAAGGCAGCAGGAGCAGTTTTGGAAAGAAACGGAAGGGCTGTTTAGATTTTTTTTTTTTTAAAGACAGGTTTCCTGTGGATTTTATTTTTATTTTCTCAACCTGCCTGAAAGTGCTACGAAGGGTATTCGCCGAGGACTGAAAACGTGGAGTTATTTTGAAAGCGCTCGTCCAGTCTAATGAATTTCAGCTGTTCAAAAGAGCTGGCTTCTAAGACAAATACAGTGGTACTTCTACTTAAGAACTTGATTCGTTCCGTGACCGGGTACTTAAGTAGAAATGTTCTTAAGTAGAAGCAATTTTTCCCATAGGAATCAATGTAAAAGCAAATAATGCGTGCAAATCCACTAGGGAAGAAATAAAAGCTGGGAATTTGGGTGGGAGGAAGAGGAGGAAGAAGAGGAGAAGGACAGTTGCTGCCGAAGAAAGAATGGGAGGGGAGGGGAATAAAAAAAAAATCCAAAACTTTAAGACTTAAAAAAAAAGAGGGACTCTGCAGTGAGGAGGAGCATGCGCCTCCCATACACCCGGCGCGAGACTGCCTCCCAAACACTGTGCCAGAGAGAGAAATCCAGGGGGATTGGCAGGAAACTGGCCGGGCCTTCGTGCCGCTCTCAAATTTCCTGGGAAATTTCTCCTACCCAGTCACATGACCATTAAGCCACACCCACAAAATAAGCCACACCCACATTGTGGCAGTAAAAAAATTGGCTACCCATTACTGCCCACACCCATTCCCTCACACTCCTCTGCTGCCCCCGATGCATGCAAACAACCACCCCTGCACATGCGCATGTGCACAGGCCCCACTGAAGCTTGGGATGGTGAAAAAATGGGCAAACCAGAAGTTTGGAAAAATGGACTTCTGGTTTGCCCGTTGCGCTGTTTTTCGCACTCCGGGGCCTTCAGGAGGCTTCCCTGAAGCCTCTGGAGGGTGAAACAGCCCTTTGCAAGTCTGAAAAATCAGCTGGGTAGCTAACATAGGGCAACCCCTTGCGTGCCCTGCGAAATGGATCCATGTGCCACCTGTGGCAAGCGTGCCATAGGTTTACCGTCATGGCGCTATAGCATTTAAGACAAATGGAAACAAAATTTTAAACGACTAATTTTTTTAAAAAGGAAAAATATGGGTATAGGCTTAAAGCGAGAAAAATGATTTTTAAGGAATTATTATTATTTTAACTGATACCCGTACTCTCGGAAGGTAACCAACGAAAGCTTGTTGGGTCATTCTTTGTCAAGTGGATCAGGTGCCTACTTGACTGATTTTTGCAGCCTTATTTGAAAAGAAACCGTCACAAAAGCAACACATATGACAGAAAAAAACCCGTGCTCTTTCCAATGAAATAAAAAGAAAAATGATTGAAGGTGAGAAAACGGAGTGCTCTATTTCATCACCTTCAATCTTCATTAGAAAGAGAATGTGCTTTTTCTATCGCTCTCTGTTTTCTCACCTTCAATCATCTTCGTTTTTATTTCTTTGGAAAGAGGACATTTATTTCGGTCATATATGTTGCTTTTGTGGTGGTTTCTTTTCAAAAAAGGCTTCAATTTCACCTGGTCCACTTGACAAAGAATGACCCTATTCTCTATGTACTGTCACCGTTCACAGGCCTCCGAAAGGAGGGAGCCACACATCCTAATTTTAGCACCCTCATTTGACACATCGTTCACGTCCCCGCCGCGAAGGAAAATTCCATTATGTGCATTTACCCAAGCTGACAATTCAATTACAAATGTTTGCACACTTTGCGGAACCAATAAAAAACAAAGATGGTTCAAGTTAGGATTAGGAAGAAAACACATTTATTAGAACAGCGTTTCCCAACCTTGGTTACTTGAAGATATTTGGACTTCAATTCCCAGAATTCACCAGCCAGCGAACGCTGGCTGGGGAGTTCTGGGAGTTGAAGTCCAGATATCTTCAAGTGGCCAAGGTTGGGAAACACTGTATTAGAAGAATGAAAGGCCCCATCGCGGCTCTGGGCCGTTTGAAGTTACAACAGCGCTACAAAAAGTGATCATTTTTCACACCGAACGACCATTGCAGCCTCCCTGTGGTCAGGTGAAAAAATTCGGGCCCTTGGCAACCAGCATGTATTTTTTATTCTGGTTGCCAAGGGTTTGGGGTCATATAATCATCTTCTGATAAGCAACTCAATGAAGAAGCCAAATTTACTTAATAATCATGTTCCTAATTTAACAATTGCATCCCGCTGTATAGAGTGCTGGTGAGACCACATTTGGAATACTGTGTTCAGTTCCGGAGACCTCACCTACAAAAAGATATTGACAAAATTGAACGGGTCCAAAGATGGGCTGCAAAAATGGTGGGGGGTCTTAAGCCTAACACTTATCAGGAAAGACTCAATGAACTCAATCTGTGTAGTCTGGAGGACAGAAGGGAAAGGGGGACATGATTGAAACATTTAAATATGTTAAAGGGTTAAATAAGGTCCAGGAGGGAAGTGTTTTTAATAGGAAAGTGAACCCAAGAACAAGGGGGCACAATCTGAGGTTAGTTGGGGGAAAGATCAGAAGCAACGTGAGAAAATATTATTTTACTGAAAGAGTAGTAGATGCTTGGAACAAACTTCCAGCAGGTGTGGTTGGTAAATCCACAGTAACTGAATTTAAACATGCTTGGGAGAAACATGTATCCATAATATAATAATATAAAATATAAAATACAGGAGAGGGGCAGCATACAAATCCAATAGATAGATAGATAGATAGATGGATGGATGGATGGATGGATGGATGGATAGATAGATAGTAGATAGATGATAGATAGATAGATAGATAGATAGATAGATAGATGATAGATGGATGGATAGATAGATAGATAGATAGATGATAGATAGATAGATAGATAGATAGATAGATAGATAGATAGATAGATAGATAGATAGATAGATGATATATAGATAGATAGATGATAGATAGATAGATAGATAGATAGATAGATAGATAGATAGATAGATAGATAGATAGATGGATGGATAGTATAAGGGCAGACTAGATGGACCAGGAGGTCTTTTTCTGCCGCCAATCGTCTAGGTTTCTAGGTTTCTAATTGTTGCAGAATTGCAAGAAAACTTGTTGCAGAATTGCAAGAAACGTCGTGAATTTTAGTCCCGCCTTAAGCATGAAAGCTGGTTGGGTGACTTTAGGCCAATCAACAAGAGCCTGTGAGTTTTAGTCCCACCTTAAGCAAGAAAACTGGTTGGGTGACTTTAGGCCAATCACCAAGAGCCTGTGAGTTTTAGTCTCACCTTAAGCATGGAAGCTGATTGGGTGCCTTTAGGTCAATCACCAGGAGCTCGAGTTCTTAAGTAGAAAATGGTTCTTAAGTAGAGGCAAAAAAATCATGAACACCCGGTTCTTATCTAGAAAAGTTCTTAAGTAGAGGCGTTCTTAAGTAGAGGTACCACCTTACCAAAACAATCCTTTAAAAAATTAAAAATCTACATTTTCCCCTGTATAATCAGCTGGAGTGTTTGCCTAATCTAAGATAGTTATTTCTGGCTGGCTGGAGCAATTTACTACTTTATTTCTTTGCAAGACCCCAAATTTCCTACTTGGCTTGCTATTGTCCGATTCTGGTTGATCTGACAGCTCATAAATTCAGTGGATGATGATGATGTGGATGGTAATTAACCTTAATAACCTTAAAATCAAAGAAAGTGTTGGCAGCTTCAGCCTGCTATTTCTCCTCCTAATTAATTGGTTAATTTTGTGTCTCGTTGGCTCGAAAACAGACTGCTGGGTTTTAATTGTTGTGCTTTCTGAGGGTCTAATATATACATTTTTTTCCCTTTCTTAGAATGTTTTTTCGCACTGCCTTCGAAAGTAGAAGAGAGGAAGATCCCGAAAACAGATCCACAGAGTTTCTGGCCCTCATTGTTCCTGAACCTGCTGTGATGGAGCCAGGTAACCGATTTTTCTCAGCCCTGTGAATCTTTGTGAAATGTGTATTCCTTGCAAACGTTTCATTTCTGCTAAGGGAAATCTCTTTGGAGATGATTAAAAGGTGAAAGGAGGCCAAATTCGCTGTCTCGCTTAGGGACAGAAATGTTCAATTCAATCGTGGTCGTAAGTCAGATTCATTTAGCAATAAATTTTTTTGTGCAGTTATTGCTCCGCAGTCACTCACGCCGTCATCATTTGTTGTCTTAACTAACGTCAGGCATGGGGGAATTGAGGCATCTTCCCCGCCCGGGCCTATACAATTTATGCATGGTATGTTTGTGTGTATGTCTGCTTTAATAATGGGGTTTTTAAATGTTTTTTAAATTTATTAGATTTGTTATGAATTGTTTTATTGTATGCTGTGAGCCGCCCCGCGTCTACGGAGAGGGGCAGCATACAAATCTAATAAATGAATGAATGAATGAATGAATGAATGAATGAATGAATGAATGAATGAATACATACATACATACATACATGCATACATACATACATACATAAATACAAAACTAACATAAACATAAACATAAACAAACATAACATAATATACAAAAGAGCCATGCTCAATCAGGCCAAAGCCCATTGAGTCCAGCATTCTGTGTCACACAGTGACCCACCAATTGTCCATGGGGATCTTGAGCAGAAAGAGAAGGCAAGACCCTCCCTTTCCCTTCACCCCCAACAAATGGGATCCAAGGGAACCCTGCCTGCCTCAACCAACATAGAGGCAGCACATGGACATCCGTTTCAATAACCACCTATGATACACTTGGCATCCATGAATCTGTCTAATCCTGCCTTGAAGCTCTCCAGGCTGACAGCTGTCATGACCTCTTCTGGAAGTGAATTCCATCAACCAAGGACCCTCTGGGTGAAGAAATATTTCCCTTGATTTGTCCTCACTTTCTTACCTATGAGCTTTAGGGAGGGCCCCCTCGTCCTAGTATTGTGTGATAGAGGAAAGAATTTTTCTCTGTCCCCCTTTTCTATCCCCTGCATAATTTTATACCCTTCAATCAAGTCACCCCTTAAACGCCGTCTTTCAAGGCTGAATGGACCAAGGCGTTGCAATCTGGTTTCATAAGGGAGGGGCTCCATTTCCTTTATAATTCTTGTTGCCATTTTTTTGCACCTTTTCCAGTTCCAATTATTACAATGCGCGCTACATGGGGCTGCCCTTGAAGAGTGGAGACTTCATCTGGAGCAAAACCTAGGTATGCCCATGTTAATCCATCTCTACGCGAGCTGCATTGGTTGCCAGTCGACCACTGAACCCAATTCAAGGTTTTGGTTATTACCTTTAAAGCCCTAAATGGCTCAGGGCCAGACTATTAATGGGACCTCCTCCTGCCTCATACCTCGCTGAGGCCAGTAAGGGCCCACAGAGTTGGCCTTCTCCAGGTCCCTTCCACCAAACAATGACGGTTGGCGGGACCTTGGGGAAGAGCCTTCTCTGTGGTGGCTCCGACCCTATGGAATCAACTACCCCCAGAGATTCTCCTCCCTACTGATCTTCTGGAAAGCTTTCCCGGCAGGCCTAGAATTAGATTGACTGCTCTGTGTGTGTGGTTCTTTTAAAGTTATTATTTATCGTTATTATTGATTTTATTATGTAGTTGTGATTGTATTTTAATATTATTGTATTTATCGCATTTGCTAGCCGCTCTGAGTCGGCTTTGGAATGAGCGGCATATAAATACAATAAGTAAGTAAGTAAGTTAATTGAGCCCCAATTAAATTACTTACTTACTTAATTGCCAATGACAATTCGTTGTTTTGACAATGACAAATTTATTATTATTATTATTATTATTATTATTATTATTATTATTATTATTATTATTATTAATGAATAAATAAAAATAAACAAACATGTCTCTTAATAATTGCAGTGATTCAATTAACAACGGTGGCAAGAAAGGTCGTAAAAGGAGGCCAAATTTGCTTAACAAATGTCTCGCTTAGGGACAGAAATTTGGGGCTCAATGGTGGTTCGTAAGTCAAGGACTGCTTCACATCGCTTTTCTTCACCGATGTTGTTAGTACAAACTTGCTGATAGTACTCATTAGTTACCTGCTCCTTATCCTCTCAGCGGCACCATGTCGAATTGCCTTATATGGGCAATTAGAATTACTGCAAACAGCACTTACAAGACGATCGCCTGGTTGAATTCCAGATGGGGTCAACATTGTTCTCCTTGGTGAAATCAATTTCCAGATCCTCAAGAGAAGTGTCACTTGTTTCCTGCTTGTTAGATAGATAGATAGATAGATAGATAGATAGATAGATAGATAGATAGATAGATAGATAGATAGATAGATAGATAGATAGATAGATAGACAGACAGACAGACAGACAGACAGACAGACAGACAGACAGACAGACAGACAGACAGACAGACAGACAGACAGACAGACAGACAGATACCATAGATAGATAGATAGATAGATAGATAGATAGATAGATAGATAGATAGACAGACAGACAGACAGACAGACAGACAGACAGACAGACAGATAGATAGATAGATAATAGAGATGATAGATAGATAGATAGATAGATAGATAGATAGATAGATAGATAGATAGATAGATAGATAGATAGATAGATAGATGATAGACAGACAGACAGACAGACAGATAATAGAGATGATAGATAGACAGACAGACAGACAGACAGACAGACAGATAATAGAGATGATAGATAGATAGATAGATAGATAGATAGATAGATAGATAGATAGATAGATAGATAGATAGATGATAGACAGACAGACAGACAGATAATAGAGATGATAGATAGATAGGCAGACAATACTGTACATACATTCAAACAGACACACACATACACACAAGCAAAACAAGAGAATACATCTCCACCCACCCAGTCATGCATGCTGTAATCTTACCAATGAAAATTGGACTTTTGTAGCCTTGATGTTGCTTGTTTTAGTGTGAAATGGCTTTTCTATTTGGAGGGAACAAGGAGAAATCAAATTACAATACTTGCAAAAATGGGTGATACAGAGAAACGGGGGGAAAAACACACAGTTGCATGTCACAAACCCTTTGCATATATTTTGCTGTTTTCCCAAACCTGCAAAAGTAAAAGTAGGTTTTGCTAAAAGTTGGACGGATGGACTCTTACGAATGAAGGAGAAAATATTTGTCCCAGGATAATGTTGCAGGATCCAACCTAGGCCAGTTCAACCATTGAACTGTTCTGTGTGTGGTGTTTCAATGATGCCTGTTGTGTATGGCGTTTTGTAGTTGTTGATTGCAGTGTTAATGGCCAGCTATTAAGTCATTGGCTGTTGCTTCCTTGTGCTGCCATTCCTTAGCCACCTAAGTACCGTATTTTTGGAGTATAAGACGCACCATTGTTATTTGGGAGAAAAATAAGGAAAAGAATCTGCTTACCAGGTTAGCGTCCTTAGTCTGGTCAGCTTCAGCATGATATTTTATCCCCCGACTAGGGATTTAAAAAAAACTTCATTCGGAGAGAGTAACAGTGAAAGTGCTTGCAAGCCAGTAAGAGCTGGGAACATCATTAGCACCTGGAAAGAAACATTCCGAGCAAGTAGAGCAATGGAAAAAAACCCTGAAAAGACTTAGGGCTTGGAAAACATTCTTCACAGAGAGTAACAATGAAAGAGCTTGCAAACTGGTAAGAGCTGGTGACATTGTTAGCACCTGGTTAGGGCTGGAAAGAAACTTATTGGGAGCAAGTTAAAGCAATAAAAAACCCTGAAAAGACTTAGGGCTTGGAAAACATTCTTCACAGAGAGTAACAATGAAAGAGCTTGCAAACTGGTAAGAGCTGGTGACATTGTTAGCACCTGGTTAGGGCTGGAAAGAAACTTATTGGGAGCAAGTTAAAGCAATAAAAAACCCTGAAAAGACTTAGGGCTTGGAAAACATTCTTCACAGAGAGTAACAATGAAAGAGCTTGCAAACTGGTAAGAACTGGGGATATTGTTAGCACCTGGTTAGGGCTGGAAATAAACTTATTGGGAGCAAGTTAAAGCAATAAAAAAACCCTGAAAAGGCTTAGAGCTTGGAAAACATTCATCTTAGAGAGAAACAATGAAAGAACCTGCAAGGTAAGAGCTGGGAATTTCGTTAGCAACTAATTAGGGCTGGGGGGGGGAGGCTACATTCAGAGTATAAGATGCGCCTGAATTTTCAGCCTCTTTTAGAGAGTAAAAAGGTGCATCTTATACTCCGAAAAATACGGTACTCCATAAATTGGTGGTAAATCAGCAGTCTCCTGTTGAATGTTTCCCAGGATTTAATTACTTCCCTGGCTGTTTTTGTACCAGCTCGTCCAACAATCTTAATACTGTACAAATGTGATTTTCGATATATAACCTTGTGATTTGAACCTGGATGCTTTGACACTATAGAATCATACCAATAAAACGTAGAATTTGGCAAGATCGATGCATGGTTGTACGTTACATAAAGAGGAGTTTCCAAACACTGGCAGCTTTTAAGATGAAGGGACTTAAGCATAAAACGTATCATGAAAGACTTAATGAACTCAATGTGTATAGTCTGGAGGACAGAAGGAAAAGGGGGGACATGATCAAAACATTTAAATATGTTAAAGGGTTAAAGAAGGTCCAGGAGGGAAGTGTTTTTAATAGGAAAGTGAACACAAGAACAAGGGGACACAATCTGAAGTTAGTTGGGGGAAAGATCAAAAGCAGCATGAGAAAATATTATTTTACTGAAAGAGTAGTAGATCCTTGGAACAAACTTCCAGCAGACATGGTAGATAAATCCACAGTAACTGAATTGAAACATGCCTGGGATAAACATATATCCATCCTAAGATAAAATACAGAAAATAGTATAAGGGCAGACTAGATGGACCATGAAGTCTTTTTCTGCCGTCAGACTTCTATGTTTCTATGTTTCTAAAAACCACTTTGGTTGTGTGTTAATAGCACTTTAGACTTATATACCGTTTCATAGTGCTTTGACAGCACTCTCTAAGCCAGGGGTCTCAAACTCGCGGCCCTCGGGCCAACTGCAGCCTTCGGGACAATAGTTTGCGGCCCCCACCTCAATATCAAAGTTTAATGTTAATGCGGCCCAAGTTTGATATGAAGGACACTTTTCAGTGTTGTGTGCAGAGCTGAATGAACCTACCAATCACGGTGGGGTAAATTGCTCTCAGAGGCGGGACATCAGCCAGACATATTGCAAACTTGCGCCACTACCCCGGGCTCAGATGCAGAGGTGGAAATTGCTACTCAGCAGAACAGAAAAAAAGCGGAAAAGACGCATCGGCTAAAGTTTAGCCGCTAAACACTGAAAGAGTGACACCAAGTGGAATTATATATTACACAGCCCCAAACATGTCTTTTTCAAAGGCTGCAGTGAAGAGAAAGGTTGGTGATGAGCACAGACAATTTCAGGAAAAAGTGGGAAGTGCAAAATTTCTTTGTTGAGCACAGGGGCATCCCGACGTGTCTTATTTGCACAGAGAAAGTTACGGTGCACAAAGAATACATAAAACGTATCTACCGAGGCAATAAGATTTCTTTAAGAAAGCAACCAAAAAGAATGATGCAGCAGTCGAAGTTAGCTACCTGGTTAGTGAGATGATTGCTAAAGCAGGAAAGCCATTCAAAGAAGGTGAATTTGTAAAAAAAAAAAAGGTGCATATTACAGGTTGCAAGTATTGTCTGTCCAGAAAAGAAAGGTCAGTTTAGCAACATGAGTCAGGGTGGCGCAGCAGGTAGAGTGCTGTACAGAAGGGCAATGTAGCTGACTGTAGATCTGTAGGTCAGCAGTTCAAATCTCATCACCAGCTCGAGGTTGACTCAGAGTGTTTGGAAACTCCTCTTTATGTAACGTATAACCATGCATCGATCTTGCCAATTTCTATGTTTTATTGGTATGATTCTATAATGTCAAAGCATCCAGGTTCAAATCACAAGGTTATATATAGAAAATCACATCTGTACAGTATTAAGATTGTTGGACGAGCTGGTACAAAAACAGCCAGGGAAGTAATTAAATCCTGGGAAACATTCAACAGGAGACTGCTGATTTACCACCAACTTACGGAGTACCGTATTTTTCGGAGTATAAGATGCACCTTTCTACTCCATCCTTACGAGGTGGGTAAAATGAGGACCCAGATTGTGGGGGCAATAGGCTGGCTCTGTTAAAAAGTGCTATTGCTAACATGTTGTAAGCTGCCCTGAGTCTAAGGAGAAGGGCGGCATAACAATCGAATAAGTAAGTAAGTAAGTAAGTAAGTAAGTAAGTAAGTAAGTAAGTAAGCAAGCAAGCAAGCAAGCAAGCAAGTAAGTAAATAAGTAAATAAGTAAATAAGTCAGTCAATCAATCAATCAATCTGATTGGGAGGAAATGGGGATTTTGCCGCAACCTTCTCCCAGAAGAGGGGAGGAATGGGGATTTTGCAGTACAGTATCTCACTTGGCAATTTTGGACTCAATGGCAGCCTAAGCCTGTCACTCCAAAAAGTCAATATGGCAATCGTAATCATACAATGGAAGTTGTACATTAAAAAAAAACAACAACGGAGTTTTGATTGCTCTGTTGTAGTAAGAAAAGAATATGATCCCATCAAAAGGAAATACCAGCTTTCTGATTTCAGCCCGCAGGTCACCAAATAAATGGGATTTAAAGAGATCTAACGGTTGGGATGAGTGTATTAAGTTGTCAGTTGAAACAACATTTGATGATTGCTGAGTCAATGCAGAACCTATCTTTTGGACAAAACAATACAAGAGAGATAGAGAGAAAAAGGAAACATAGAAACATAGAAACATAGAAGACTGACGGCAGAAAAAGACCTCATGGTCCATCTAGTCTGCCCTTATACTATTTCCTGTATTTTATCTTAGGATGGATATATGTTTATCCCAGGCATGTTTAAATTCAGTTACTGTACTGCTGGGCGAGATCATCCAAGGGCATGGGGTGAGGTATCATCAATATGCCGATGATACCCAGTTGTACATCTCCACCCCATGCCCAGTCAACGAAGCAGTGGAAGTGATGTGCCAGTGCCTGGAGGCTGTTGGGGCCTGGATGGGTGTCAACAAACTCAAACTCAACCCAGACAAGACGGAGTGGCTGTGGGTTTTGCCTCCCAAGGACAATTCTATCTGTCCGTCCATTACCCTGGGGGGGAAATTATTGACCCCCTCAGAGAGGGTCCGCAACTTGGGCGTCCTCCTCGATCCACAGCTCACATTAGAGAAACATCTTTCAGCTGTGGCTGGTGCGCCAGTTGCAGCCCTATTTGGACCGGGAGTCATTGCTCACAGTCACTCATGCCCTCATCACCTCGAGGCTCGACTACTGTAATGCTCTCTACATGGGGCTACCTTTGAAAAGTGTTCGGAAACTTCAGATCGTGCAGAATGCAGCTGCGAGAGCAATTATGAGCTTCTCCAAGTATGCCCATATCACTCCAACACTCCGCAGTCTGCATTGGTTGCCGATCAGTTTCCGGTCACAATTCAAAGTGTTGGTTATGACCTATAAAGCCGTTCATGGCACCGGACCAGAATATTTCGGGACCGCCTTCTGCCGTACGAATCCCAGCGACCGGTTAGGTCCCACAGAGTTGGCCTTCTCCGGGTCCCGTCGACTAAACAATGTCGTCTGGCGGGACCCAGGGGAAGAGCCTTCTCTGTGGAGGCCTCGACCCTCTGGAACCAGCTCCCCCCTGAGATTAGGATTGCCCCCACCCTCTCTGCCCCACACTTCCCTCCTGGACCTTATTTAACCCTTTAATATATTTAAATGTTTTGATCATGTCCCCACTTTTCCTTCTGTCCTCCAGACTCTACAGATTGAGTTCATTAAGTCTTTCCTGATACGTTTTATGCTTAAGACCTTCCACCATTCTTGTAGCCCGTCTTTGCCCCGTTCAATTTTGTCAATATCTTTTTGTAGGTGAGGTCTCCAGAACTGAACACAGTATTCCAAATGTGGTCTCACCAGCATTCTATATAGCAGGATCATAATCTCCCTCTTCCTGCTTGTTATACCTCTAGCTATGCAGCCAAGCATCCTACTTGCTTTCCCTACCGCCTGACTGCACTGTTCACCCATTTTGAGACTGTTTTTGGGGAGTTTTTTTCTCTGCATTCTAGATTGTGCTGCAGACTGTTTTGTGAAGGTCATGAATTATTTAATTAAGTAAAGAGATGAATTTGGAAGGAAGTGCGATTTTTTTTTCTTTTTATGGATGCAAAAAGTTGTTCTTTCTTCTGCGCTGAAATCCCAGGAAACCTGATCTTAAGGTCCATAACAAGACCCGCATTTATTCCTGAACTTTTCTTGGAGCTGTTCTCTACCTTTGCAAACCCCCTGTAGATTTGTTCCGACTTCAAAGTGAAAACTTTCCATCTCGCCCTAGAATGGGCTGATGTGTGGCTGCTGTCGCTTTTATTTTATAACAAAAATTTGGTGGCGCGTGCCGTAATCTGTTGTGGTTGGCTCTGGCCCAGCTCCTGCCCCAAGGAATGTGGAGGTGGATGCAGGGGAAACATCAACATGTCATAGGCCTGTTTTATGGCCGACAGATTCAGGTAGTGCAGTTTCCTCGGACGAAAAAGAAAGTGGGGGGTGACTTGGAAGAAAGGGGCTTGGCACACAGCCCAGGAAGCCAATCTCCATTATCTTCGGTCGATTCAGATGAGGAAGTGTTAGACCCACACATGCGCAGAATTATGCATAGAAGATACCAATTGAGGAAATATTACAGGAGATAAGAGAGGCCACCTGTGTTTGGGTGGGGCTCCAGTAATTAGAGCTGCTGATATAAATAGCAGCGTGCTGGCTTGGCCGTTGTGGAAGATTATCTGATCGTTGTTTCTTCAGGACCGTGCCTTGCTGTTTCCGGACTTTGTTTGTTGATTTTTCACGACTTTGATACCAAAGCAGAGCAAAGTGTGTGTGTTTCACTTCGTGGAAGAAGGAGGGCTGTGACGTTCCTTCACAGCTGCCAGCTAAGTACTTAAGGACTGATTAAGGGGATTGTACAGACTACCGGGTTGTTTTGGGACGGATGCTCTTTGCAATACAAAAAGGGTGCTTTGTTTCTTTTGAATTTTTGTGATAAAGAACATTGTTTTTGAACTTTCAAGTGTGTGTGCGTCTGAAATTTGTACCCTTGAATTTTCGGGAGACTCTTACCCTCAGAGTAGAATATAATCAGAATATAATCCAAGGTTTTATTTTGTTTTATTTTTTTCGTTCGGGAGGGTTTGAGAACGTCTCCCAAATCCACAGATGCTCTAAACCCTTGGTGCAAAAATAACATTAAATATTTTTTTTAAAAAAAGATCAAATCCATCACCTTCCTTTTGGCTTTTGAATTCTCACAATAGATTTGAATGAAGCTCGTTCACAAAAGGACTCGTGGGAACAAGTGAGAGGACATTTCTAAAGGCAATATTCTAAATGGAATATTTGGGGAATTGAAGCCCACAAGTCATAGAAGAGCCAACTTTGCCTATCCTTGGCCTAGGGAACAAAGAAGAGATTTGGGCAGCCGCTCGTCTGAAATAGTACGGTGTCTTTTGCTTGAGTAGGGGTGGAGGGGCTGGACTAGAAGACCTCCGAGGTCCCTCCGGGCTCCGTTTGGATCCATTTCTTTCTGCGTGTAGAGTTCTGCTTTCATTATTTATGCCCTGCCTCTTTGTACAAGCTGCCACCAACTGGTGCACAGCAAAGGCAGCTTCACACCGAAAGGGGGGAAAAAAAGAGGGAGAGAGAAGTGGAAACAGGTCTTGGGGAAATTATCTTAGGCCTCGGATGCTATCTGACAACTGTGGGACGTCTTGTGGTTACCCAAGAAAGCTTCTCTCTCTCTCTCTCCTTCCTACAGCTTTCGTTGCTTTCCGCCCAAGAGAGAGATCTGGAAAGTAGATCCAGCGAAAATTCCCCATTAATTTTTGGCCTGGGGAAAAAAATATGGAGGTGGGGGGTGCGTGGACTCCTCCTTCGGTCGACTGCTTTAAGGGCCATCACTCAACATCAGCACTTAGCAACCGCAGAGGTAGACATTTCTCTCTTGGATGATCTGTCTTCAGCTTGGCCTTTTAGAGCTCTCCGCGGAGTGTGGTGCTGCTACAGCGGAGTCCATCCATCTTTTAGCGAGTCATCCTCTTTCTTTCCCTCCCAACCATTCCACTTTTTGCAAGATGACACGCTTGGCAAAGGATCTGCAGGAGGTAGGGTGGATAAAAGTGTGGTAGACGTCTGTCCTGATTAGTAGAATAGAATCTATAGGGCATAACACAATACATATGCAAAGAATGGAATGGAATAGAATAGAATAGAATCTATAGGGCATAACACAATACATGTGCAAAGAATGGAATAGAGTAGAATAGAGTAGAATAGAATAGAATCTATAGGGCATAACACAATACATGTGCAAAGAATGGAATAGAGTAGAATAGAATAGAATCTATAGGGCATAACACAATACTTGTGCAAAGAATAGAATAGAGTAGAATAGAATAGAATAGGATAGAATCTATAGGGCATAACACAATACATGTGCAAAGAATGGAATAGAGTAGAATAGAATAGAATCTATAGGGCATAACACAATACATGTGCAAAGAATGGAATAGAATAGAATAGAATCTATAGGGCATAACACAATACATGTGCAAAGAATGGAATAGAGTAGAATAGAATAGAGTAGAATAGAATAGAATCTATAGGGCATAACACAATACATGTGCAAAGAATGGAATAGAGTAGAATAGAATAGAATCTATAGGGCATAACACAATACATGTGCAAAGAATAGAATAGAATAGAATCTATAGGGCATAACACAATACATGTGCAAAGAGTAGAGTAGGCTAGACTAAGAGTAGAATTGTATAGAATCTATAGGGTATAACACAATAATATATTAGCAAATAATAGAATAGAATACATACTCAAGTAGACTAGAGTAGAGTAGAATAAGAGTAGAATAGAATAGAACAGAATAGAGTAGAATCTATAGGGCATTACACAATACATGTGAAAAGATTAGAATAGAACAGAATCTATAGGGCATAACACAATACATGTGCAAAGAATGGAATAGAATAGAATAGAACAGAATCTATAGGGCATAACACAATACATGTGCAAAGAATGGAATAGAATAGAATAGAATAGAACAGAATCTATAGGGCATAACAAAATACATGTGCAAAGAATGGAATAGAATAGAATAGAACAGAATCTATAGGGCATAACACAATACATGTGCAAAGAATGGAATAGAATAGAATAGAACAGAATCTATAGGGCATAACACAATACATGTGCAAAGAATGGAATAGAATAGAATAGAATAGAACAGAATCTATAGGGCATAACACAATACATGTGCAAAGAATGGAATAGAATAGAATAGAATAGAACAGAATCTATAGGGCATAACACAATACATGTGCAAAGAATGGAATAGAATAGAATAGCATAGAACAGAATCTATAGGGCATAGCACAATACATGTGCAAAGAATGGAATAGAACAGAATAGAATAGAGTAGAGTAGAATAAGAGTAGAGTAGGATAGAATGGAATAGAACAGAACACTTTACGCATGCGCTGAGGGTAAAAGAACCCAAAATGGCAGCCAGTGGGCGGAGCCTCATGTTCCCTCCGCGGCAGGCTCTCCGACGACCGATAGGCCTGAGCGAACCGGGAGCAATTTCACCCCTGGTTTCCACCATGCGTGAGCTCGGTGTAAACTCCGGAATTGGGGAATCATCAAACTGGGGTTTTTGACGCCTGGACAGTCAGAGAGAGAGAGAAAAGCAGTAAATATATATATATATATATATTCCCCTAGGCATTTGTGAAAAATTTCCCTCAGCGCCTGGATTTGTAATCCTTCTTGAAAGAAAGGGGATTAGCCAAGGAATGCCTTGTTGCTTAGCAATGGAGGAATGTAAAGGGAGGGGTCTTGGGGAAGGGGCCAGAGAGAGGCCTAAATTATGTCCAGAAATGTTTTCATCTTTTTTGGAACCTCATGTGGCTTCGGAATGAGGAATAAATATTTTCTCGGTTGACCTTTGGGTTGGAATCTAAAGTTCCTGAAAAGCACTTGTTTTGTGTGTGTGTGTGTGTGTGTGTGTGTGTTTTGTACAACTCTTATGTATATAGGTGTAAATGGAGATTTCTATCTGCCTTTTAATGGCATATTTTCCCCCCTTCATCCGACTTTATCTTTCCATTCCTTCCTTCATTCTTTCCTTCTCTCTCCCACCTACTGTTATTCCATCCTTCTTCCTTCTCTCCTTTATTATTCCTTCCTCCCATCCTTCTTTCCTGCCTCCCCGCCTCCCTTCTTTATTATTCTTTCTTCTTTCCTTCCTTCCTTGCTCCCTTTTCCCTTCCATCCTCCCTGTCTCCATCCTTCATTATTCCTGCCTTTCTTCCTCCCTCCCTCCTTCTGCCTTCATTCTTTCATATCTCCTTCCTTCTCTTCTTCATCCTTCCTCCCTTCATTCTCTCGCTTCCTCCCTCCCTTTTTTCCCCTTCTTCCTTTCTTCTCCCTTTTGCCTTCCTTCCTTTGTTCCTCTTTCTTCTCCCTTCTTTACTATCCTTCCCTTTCTTCCTCCTTCTGCCTTCATTCCTTCATATCTCCTTCCCTCCCTTCTTCATCCCCCCCTCCCTTCCTTCTCTCTTTTCCTCCCTCCCTCCTTCTTTCCCTCCCTTCCTTTCTTCTCCCTTCTCGCTTCCTTCCTTCCTTCCTCGTTTTCTCCCTTCTTTATCATCATTCCATCCCTCCCTCCTCCCTTTCTTCTCCCTTTTCCCTTCCTTCCTTTGTTCCTCTTTTTCTCCCTTCTTTATTATCCTTCCCTTTCTTCCTCCTTCTGCCTTCATTCCTTCATATCTCCTTCCCTCCCTTCTTCATCCCCCCTCCCTTCCTTCTCTCTTTTCCTCCCTCCCTCCTTCTTTCCCTCCCTCCATTCCTTCTCTCTTTTCCTCCCTCCCTCCTTCTTTCCCTCCCTTCCTTTCTTCTCCCTTCTTCCTTCCTTCCTTCCTTCTTCACTCTCCTTCTTTCCTTCCTTCCTTCCTTCCTAACTTCCTTCCTTGTTTTCTCCCTTCTTTATCATCCTTCCTTCCATCCCTCCTTCCCTTTCTTCTCCTCTGCCTTCCTTCCTTTGTTCCTCTTTTTCTCCCTTCTTTATCATCCCTCCCTTCCTTCCTGAGATATTTCAGTGACAAACAGAACTTCTGATTACTGCCTTACCCAAGACAACACAGATTTTTTCCCCCAAAGATGTATCTGTCTTAAAAGCATCTCATAGCACCATGAAACATCAGGGGCTGAACGCAGGAAGCGTTTTATGGCAGTTTGTATGTCATAAAATCCTGTGTGATTGGGGGTTTTTTAATGTCTTTTTTTTTTTTTACAAGATTTGCCAAATTTCAATTCCAAGAGAGTCCTGGGTTTTCAACTCACTGTGTAAGTTAACCCATTTAAATTGGATAATTGGTTGAAAACCCGTGATGCATTGTTTTGCCCAATTAAATGCTACGGAAAGAGCTTTAGTAGTATATAGATGATGATGATGATGATGATGATGATGATGATGATGATGTTGTTGTTATTATTATTATTATTAATTAGATTTGTATGCCGCCCCTCTCTGAAGACTATATTATTATTATTATTATTATTATTATTATTATTATTATTATTATTATTATTATTATAGTCTTCGGAGAGGGGCGGCATACAAATCTAATTAATAATAATTGTTCTTGTGTTCACTTTCCTATTAAAAACACTTCCCTCCCGAACCTTATTTAACCCGTTCACATATTTAAATGTTTCAATCATGTCCCCCCTTTCCCTTCTGTCCTCCAGACTATACAGATTGAGTTCATTCAGTTATTCCTGATAAGTTTTATGCTTTAAGACCTTCCACCATTTTTGTAGCCCGTCTTTGGATCCGTTCAAGTTTGTCAATATCTATAACACAGTTAGAAGGGACTTTGGAGGTCCTCTAGTCCAACCCCCTGATTAGGCAGAAAACCCTACACCACTTCAGACAAATGGACATCCAACATCTTCTTTAAAACATCCAGTGTTGGAGCATTTACAACTTCTGCTATATGTATATTATGTTTGACATTTTTTGCCCAGGCTATCATTAGTTCCATAATTATTTCATCTGTTTTGTTTATTTCCAATAGGTGTTTATATAATTTTGCTATCATTTTTTTTTAAAAAAACTGGGTCAGTCAATATTTTATCTAATGGGACATTTCCATCCCCTTCCTCAAATAAGCTGCCAAAGGGGAATTTTGCATTGTCGCGAAGGATTTGGTTCCCAATCGGCCTTGTTCCTTGATCACTTGCGGTTAATTATTGACCGTTGCCCTCTTTGTAATGGACCCACTTTGCTGTTCTGTTAAACCGTCATCTGAGCTGGGAACCCCAGATCGGCAGGGGTGTTACAAACAGGGCTATGGAAACAGGAGATCAACTGGTCTCTTGGGGTGGTTTATGTTGCAGGCTGCCAAGTTCTCAGGCTACACAGACAGCAGTAGTTTAGCCAAGGAATTTGTCACCTCCCCTACAAACAAGGAAAGGGGATTATTTCGTACATCTTGAGTTACCGCTGCCTATCATCTCTACGCTGCTGTGATCAACGGGGAGAGAGGAGAAGTTTTAAAAGGGCCAAATCTGTGCGACCAGCAAAAAACGCTTTTGTGTTTATTTGCTTTCAAGGACCTTTTATTTTTCCTAAATTGCAGCATTGTCTTCTTATAAATCTGTTACAAACAAGTTAAGAAAGAGAGAGAGAGAGAGAGAGGGAAAGAAAGAAAAAAGAAAGGAAGTGTTGTGGTTGGCTCTGGCCCATCTCCTGCCCCAGGGAATAGGGAGGTGGATGCAGGGGAAACTTCAACATGTCACAGGCCTGTGTTATTGCCGACAGAATCAGTTCAGAGTTTAGTTTCCTCGGATGAAGAAGAAGGTCGGAGTGACTCGGCAGAGGAGGGCTTGGCACACAGCCAAGGCAGTCAATCTTCCTTATCTTCTATAGCTTCAGATGATGACATTTTGGATCCACGCAAGCGCAGAATTATACGTAGAAGAGACCAAGTAAGAACATATTACAGGAAATAAGGGAGGCCACCTGTGTTTGGGTGAGGCTTCCAGTAATTAGGGCTGCTGCTATAAATAGCAGCATGTGAGTTTGGCCATTGTGGAAGAATATCTGTTCGCAGTTTCGTCAGGAATCTTGTGTGCTGGACTTTGTTGCTTTTTCATGCCTTTGAAACCAAAGCAGAGCATTGTGTGTGTGTGTGTGTGTGTGTGTGTGTGTGTGTGTGTGTCTCCCTTCATTGGAAGAAGAAGGGGTGTGAAGTTTCTCCACAGCAACAATATAGCCAAGAAGGCTTCAAGAGTTGTAAACCTAATCCTACGTAGCTTGTGCTCTGGCAATCTCACACTACTTACCAGAGCTTACAAAACTTTTGCCAGACCCATCCTCGAATACAGCTCATCTGTTTGGAACCCATATCGCATCTCAGACATTAAGACCCTTGAAAATGTCCAAAGATACTTCACCAGAAGAGCCCTTCACTCCTCCACTCGAAATAGAATACCCTACGAGACTAGACTTTCAATCCTGGGCCTAGAAAGTTTAGAACTAAGACACCTTAAACAACATCAAAGTATTGCCCACAAGATCATATGCTGCAATGTCCTGCCTGTCAACGACTACTTCAGCTTCAACCACAACAACACAAGAGCACACAACAGATTTAAACTTAATATTAACCGCTCCAAACTTGAGTGTAAAAAATATGTCTTCAGTAACCGAGTTGTCGAAGCGTGGAACTCATTACCAGACTCCATAGTGTCATCCCCAAACCCCCAACACTTTACCCTTAGATTATCTACGGTTGACCTATCCAGATTCCTAAGAGGTCAGTAAGGGGCGAGTACAAGTGCACTAGAGTGCCTTCCGTCCCCTGTCCTATTGCTCTCCTATATCTCCTATACCTTTCTTCTATTCCTATATCTCTTCTTCTATTCTTTCATTGACATGTTCTATTACTATACCTTCTTTTCTATTCTTTCTTAGATATATTTTACTATGAGTATCTCCTCTATAACCTCCATCATGTATTTTATTATGTGTATATAGATATATACCCACTAAAACCCTCATTGTGTATTGGACAAAATAAATAAATAAATAAATGTAGGGCTTTACAGGTCATAACCAACCCTTCAGATTGCATTCGGAGACCTATCGGTAGCCAATGCAGCTCACGGAGTGATGGAAAACTGAAACCGTTTACTGGGACGAAAGGCAGGGGGGGGAATCCTTAGCGTTTACTAATGAGTACCAGTCGGGGAGGCCTGATTTGACAGGAAGTCCCCCCCCCCTGCTCCTCGGCTGCTCCGGTCTTCTGACTTCGTGCTACCATTTTAATTTCCCGCCAATCCTCCAGTGTAGCATCACTTTGACACATGGCTGAACATTAAACTCACAGCTTCCAGCCATGCCGTGGTGCCTTGAGCATCTCTGCCTTGGTGCTTTTGCATTTTGTGAAAGGGGGAGGGGGCCCTAAGCGAGCTCACCTGGGGCTTTAAAAAAAAAAAAAGCCAAAGGCTGTCTTGTTTATTATTATTATTATTATTATTATTATTATTATTATTATTATTAATTAGATTTGTATGCCGCCCCTCTCCATAGACTCGGTCTAGCTCTCTAATCACTCGGTCTTTAGGGAAACCCATCACCACACCGGGAAAATATATATATCCCTAATACATATATATATATATATGTATTAGGGACGTGCAACATGTCAGATTCAAAGGCAGGAAGGGGCTTTGGAAAACCCAGAGCATTGCTCTGCAGCTCTGTGAAAAAAATGCAGTCGTTTCCCAGGAACGGGCTGCAGCAACTTAGCACCCTTCTGGAAAAAAAGATATAGCTACTTTAATAGTGGAGTGGAGTGCATTGGGCGTAGTTTAGTGTAGAGTAGTGGAATGGGATGGAATGGAATTGGGTTTAAAATTAGAATTAGAAAGAGTAGAGTGGAATGGAATGGAATAGAATAGAATAGAATAGAATAGAATGGAGTGCTGTGGGAGAGAAGGGAGAAGAGAACAGAAGAGAGGAGAAGAGAAGTTGGAACAACAAGATATAATGGGATGGAGTGGAATGGAATGGAATAGAATAGAATAGAATAGAATAGAATAGAATAGAATGGAGTGCTGTGGGAGAGGAGAAGAGAGAAGAGAAGTTGGAACAACAGGATATAATGGAATGGAGTGGAATGGAATAGAATAGAATAGAATAGAATAACAGTTGGAAGTGACCTTGGAGGTCTTCTAGTCTAACCCCCTGCTTAGGCAGGAAACCCTATACCAATTCAGACAAATGGTTATTATCTAACATCTTCTTAAAAACTTCCAGGGTTGGAGAATTCACAACTTCTGGAGGCAAGCTGTTTCACGAATGAATTGTTCTAACTGTCAGGAAATTGCTTCTCTCCTTGTTTAGTTTCCACCCCTTGCTTCTTGCCCTACCCTCAGGTGCTTTGGAGAATAGCGTGACTCCCTCTTCTTTGTGGCAACCCCTGAGATATTGGAACATATCTCCGAGACCGCCTTCTGCTGCACGAATCCCAGCGACCGATTAGGTCCCACAGAGTCGGCCTTCTCCGGGTCCCGTCAACTAAACAATGTCGGTTGGCGGGCCCCAGGGGAAGAGCCTTCTCTGTGGCAGCCCCGACTCTCTGGAACCAGCTCCCCCCAGAGATCAGAACTGCCCCTACCCTCCTTGCCTTTCGTAAACTCCTCAAAACCCACCTTTGTCGTCAGGCATGGGGGAATTGAGATATCTCCCCCGGGCCTATATAATTTATGTATGGTATGTTTGTAGGTATGTCTGCTTAAAAATGGGGTTTTCTTAACTACTTTAAATTTTAAATTGTAAATTATTAGATTTGTTATGAATTGTTTTATTATGTTGTGAGCTGCCCCGAGTCTACGTAAAGGGGTGGCATACAAATCTAATAAATAGATAGATAGATAGATAGATAGATAGATAGATAGATAGATAGATAGATAGATAGATAGATAGATAGACAGACAGACAGACAGACAGACAGACAGACAGACAGACAGACAGACAGACAGACAGACACTGCTATTGTGTCTCCCCTAGTCCTTCTTTTCATTAAATTAGCCATGTCCAGTTCCTGCAACCATTCTTCATATGTTTTATCCTCCAGTCCCCCAATCCTCTTCGTTGCTTGATCCGAGGGCTGGACTAGAAGACCTCCAAGGACCCTTCCCTCTCTGTTACTATAATCCTGGACCCAACTGCTGCTGTAGCCCAAGCCCTACCTGTCACTACTGGCTCTGTGAGACAAATCCTCGTCATTACCTCGCCCTGTTTGGGAAATCACCCCTTCCTAATCGGTGCATTATTCCATATGGCTTCCTCTGTTATTAGATGGTGAGAAAGCATAGCACACTAATGTCCACAGCTGGTGCTCCTTTTTTTAATACCATATGGGTCCCTGTTCAAGCAACTCTGCATTATGAACTCCTAGAGAAGCATTTGTCTTAACACACTTTGCCCCACAGGGGTCTCTTATCTTGTCGCATGCGCCTAGCAAGAGATGGTGTGAACTTTTCGGGAGTCGCTGATGCTCTGTGGTTTCAGAAATACCAGCTCGGGCTTAATGATAATAGTAATAACAGAGTTGGAAGGGACCTTAAACATGAGCTAGGCTTGTGATGTCGAATCTATGGCATGCGTACCAAAGTTGGCATCCAGAACTCTCTCTGTCTTAATAATAATAATAATAATTTATTGGATTTGTATGCTGCCCCTCTCCGCAGACTCGGGGCGGCTAACAACAACAATAAACACAACATGTACAATCCAATAATAAAAAACAACTAAAAAACCCTATTATAAAACCAAACATACACACTAGCATACCATGCATAACTTGTAATGGCCTAGGGGGAAGGAATATCTCAACTCCCCCATGCCTGGCGGTATAAATGAGTCTTGAGTAGTTTCCGAAAGACAGGGAGGGTGGGGGCAGTTCTAATCTCCGGGGGCAGTTGGTTCCAGAGGGCAGGGGCCGCCACAGAGAAGGCTCTTCCCCTGAGGCCCACCAAATGACATTGTTTCGTCGACGGGACCCGGAGAAGGCCAACTCTGTGGGACCTTATCGGTCGTTGGGATTCGTCTTACTGTTCTATTGTCTTCTATCATTACTTTTTAACATTACGTATCTAATACAGTGGTACCTCTACTTAAGAAGGCCTCTACTTAAGAACTTTTCTAGATAAGAACCAGGTGTTCAAGATTTTTTTTGCCTCTTCTTAAGAACCATTTTCTACTTAAGAATCTGAGCCCGGAAAATATTCCCAGGAAATTTGAGAGCGGCATGAAGGCCTGGCCAGTTTCCTTCCATTCCCCCTTTAATCCCGGCCATCTCGGGCTTTTCTGGGCTGCCAGAGGAGCCTTTTGGTGATGCTTAA
Source organism: Erythrolamprus reginae (assembly GCF_031021105.1). Classification (NCBI taxonomy): domain Eukaryota; kingdom Metazoa; phylum Chordata; class Lepidosauria; order Squamata; family Dipsadidae; genus Erythrolamprus; species Erythrolamprus reginae. The sequence continues at coordinate 5,577,059 of NC_091953.1, read as the reverse complement.
GGAGGCTTTGGCAATCCAGAGCGAACAAAGGAGGGAATCACTTTATTCTCCAGGGCACCAGAGGGCCGGACGTGGAACAACGGCTGGAAGCTGACCAAGGAGAGATTCAACATGGAGATAAGGAGGAACTTCCTGACAGTCAGAGCGATCAACCAATGGAACAACCTACCAGCGGACGTTGTGAACTCCAACACTCTGGACATTTTTAAGAGAAGATTGAACTGCCACTTCACTGGTGTACTATAGGGTTCCTGCTTGGGCAGGGGGTTGAACTCGATGGCCTTCATGGTCCCTTTCAACTCTAACAATAAATAAATAAAAGCATTTTCCTTTCTTTGGGCACTTGGAGAGGGAATAAACCTCTGCCAGCGCCCAGAGAAAAGAAATGCTCCCTTCGCTCTGGGCAGCGACTGTCCTCCTCCTCTTCCTCCTCCTCCTCCCACCCACATTCTGAGCTTTTATTTCTTTCCTAATGTGTTTGCACACATTATTTGCTTTAACATTGATTCCTATGGGAAAAATTGCTTCTACTTACAAACTTTTCTACTTTAGAACCTGGTCACGGAACGAATTAAGTTCTTAAATAGAGGTACCACCGTATTTTATTTTTACAAATTACCATCCTCTAATTGTTTGGCAAATACCTAAATAAATAATAAATAAATAAAAGAAAAGAAATAAAAGAAAATCCACAACTTCTGAAGGCAAGTTGTTCCGCTGGTTGGTCGGTTGGCTGATTGACTTCTTATAAGCCCAAGAGGTCCTGGGGCTTATTTTTTGGCCCGTGAAATATGACAAACCGCAACCCCAAACTCCTGACTCCAATTTGTGTCCAACGGGGTGGAACTTTTCTGCTGTGATTTACAGCCTGGATTTGCAATACCCTATCAAAAAAAAAGAATGTGTGGTTTTATTGCACCTTGTGTGACATTCCATTACAGCCAGTATGAGACTATCGTGCAACTCTTGCGAAGTGGTGGTTTTCACTCTTAATTCTGTGTCGGCTGGTTTTTCTTTCAGCCAAGGAATTCCTTCGACAATTCAAAAACTTATTTTCCTTTCTGAGGAGTTGGGGAGCGATCCTAATTTCCTGCCGTCGATGGCTTCACGGCATTTGCTAGGCCTGAACTCCAAGAATTCAATAATAATTAATAAGGAATAAAGGAATAATTATTAATTATTCTGCCGCACGAATCCCAGTGACCGGTTAGGTCCCACAGAGTGGGCCTTCTCCGGGTCCCATCGACTAAACAATGTCGTCTGGCGGGACCCAGGGGAAGAGCCTTCTCTGTGGTGGCTCCGACCCTCTGGAACCAGCTCCCCCCGGAGATTAGGATTGCCCCCACCCTCCTTGCCTTTCGGAAACTCCTTAAAACCCACCTCTGCTGTCAGGCATGGGGGAATTGAAACATCTCCCCCTTGCCCATGTAGTTTCTGTGTAGGATTCGACTGTGTGCTTGTTTTTTTATATATTGGGGTTCCTTTTGGATTTTTTAACCTAAAACTGTAATTTAGATTGCTAAATATTAGATTTGTTACTATGTATTGTTTTTTACCATTGTTGTGAGCCGCGCCGAGTCTACGGAGAGGGGCGGCATATAAATCCAATAAATCTAATCTAATCTAATAATAATAATTTATTAGATTTGTATGCCGCCCCTCTCCGAAGACTCGGGGTGGCTCATAACACAATACACAATGTACAAATCCAATATTAGTGAATTAGTGAAGATTGGACTTAATCCCTGGATAGTTCAGTGGATTTCAAGCTGGCTGAAGCATAGACATCAGAGAGTTATTGTTAATGGCGAGTATTCTGAGCAGAGACAGGTTACAAGCGGTGTGCCACAAGGGTCTGTTCTGGGTCCTATTCTTTTTAATATGTTTGTGAGTGACATAGGGGAAGGTTTGGTAGGGAAGGTTTGCCTATTTGCCGATGACTCTAAAGTGTGCAATAGGGTTGATATTCCTGGAGGGGTCTGTAATATGGTAAATGATTTAGCGTTACTAGATAAATGGTCAAAGCAATGGAAACTGCAGTTTAATGTTTCCAAATGTAAAATAATGCACTTGGGGAAAAGGAATCCTAAATCTGAGTATTGCATTGGCAGTTCTGTGTTAGCAAAAACTTCAGAAGAGAAGGATTTAGGGGTAGTGATTTCTGACAGTCTCAAAATGGGTGAGCAGTGTGGTCGGGCAGTAGGAAAGGCAAGTAGGATGCTTGGCTGCATAGCTAGAGGTATAACAAGCAGGAAGAGGGAGATTGTGATCCCCTTATATAGAGCGCTGGTGAGACCACATTTGGAGTACTGTGTTCAGTTCTGGAGACCTCACCTACAAAAAGATATTGACAAAATTGAACGGGTCCAAAGACGGGCTACAAGAATGGTGGAAGGTCTGAAGTATAAAACGTATCAGGAAAGACTTAATGAACTCAATCTGTATAGTCTGGAAGACAGAAGGAAAAGGGGGGACATGATCGAAACATTTAAATATGTTAAAGGGTTAAATAGGGTTCAGGAGGGAAGTGTTTTTAACAGGAAAGTGAACACAAGAACAAGGGGACACAATCTGAAGTTAGTTGGGGGAAAGATCAAAGGCAACATGAGAAAGTATTATTTTACTGAAAGAGTAGTAGATCCTTGGAACAAACTTCCAGCAGACGTGGTTGGTAAATCCACAGTAACCGAATTTAAACATGCCTGGGATAAACATATATCCATTGTAAGATAAAATACAGGAAATAGTAAAAGGGCAGACTAGATGGACCATGGGGTCTTTTTCTGCCGTCAGTCTTCTATGTTTCTATGTTTCTAATATTAAAAAAACAGATTAAAACCCTTATCATAAAAATTAACCACACGATCCAAGCAAACCGTACATAAATCATAATATTATTATTTATTATTATTTATTAGATTTGTATGCCGCCCCTCTCCGGAGACTCGGAGCGGCTCACAACAACAAAACAGTACAAACAATTAAAAAACCCTTAATATAAAAAGCAATCACACATATCATACAGACCATGCATAAAACGGAAACGGTCCAGGGGAATCAATTTCCCCAAGCCTCATGACATAGTTGGGTTTTTAGGAGCTTGCGAAAGGTAAGGAGGGTGGGGGCAGTTCTAATCTCTGGAGGGAGCTGATTCCAGAGAGCCAAGGCCACCACAGAGAAGGCTCTTCCCCTTGGTCCTGCCAGACGGCATTGCTTAGTTGACGGGACCCAGAGAAGGCCAACTCTGTGGGACCTAACTGGTCGCTGGGATTCATGCGGCAGAAGGCAGTCCCGAAGATATTCTGGTCCGATGCCATGAAGGGCTTTATAGGTCATAACCAACACTTTGAATTGTGACCGGAAACTGATCAGCAACCAATGGGGAAACATCTTCTCAGAGGGTTTGAAATGAGCTTTAAATGAGTTCCATGCATTGGTGTGTGTTTGTGTGAGTGTTTGCATATGTGTGTTTGTGTGTCTGTGATTATTGCTATGTGGTTTTACCTGCCAAGAAAATTGGGGATGGGGAAGAAGTTGAAATGTTTGCTTTTTAAATTTTTAAATTTTTTTCTCCACAGTTTCCATTCACATGTTATTTTATTTATTGATTGATTGATTGATTGATTGATTGATTGATTGATTGGATTTGTATGCCGGCCCTCTCCGGAGACTCAGGGCAGCTAACAGCAACAATAAAACAGTGTACAATAGTAATCTAATACTAAAAACGATTAAAAAACCCATTAATATAAAAAACCAAACATAAATACTATGCATAGAATTGTAAAGGCCTAGGGGGAAAGAGGATCTCAATTCCCCCATGCCTGATGACAGAGGTGGGTTTTAAGCAGCTTACGAAAGGCAAGGAGGGTGGGGGCAATTCTAATCTCTGGGGGGAGTTGGTTCCAGAGGGCCGAGGCCGCCACAGAGAAGGCTCTTCCCCTGGGTCCCTCCAAGCGACATTGTTTAGTTGACGGGACCCGGAGAAGATCCACTCTGTGGGACATAACTGGTCGCTGGGATTCGTGCAGCAGAAGGTGGTCCCGGAGATAATCTGCTCCGGTGCCATGAAGGGCTTTATAGGTCATAACCAACACTTTGAATTGTGACCGGAAACTGATTGGCAACCAATGCAGTTAATGCGCATACCTTGGAATATATCAATAATATAGACAATTATACATGTCCTTCAATCATTCTTAACTCAATGTTCTACTTTGCACCTATTATTTCTGAAATGCTTGATTGATGGCACATGTAAAATCCCTTTTTAAAGAAGTTTCAAACAAGCGGGGGGATTTCCCACACTGTTCCCCCAGAAGAATCTTGGGAGATGCTGGTAATAATAATAAAAATAACCACAGAGTTGGAAGGGACCTTGGAGGTCTTCTAGTCCAACCCCCTGCTTAGGAAGGTAACCCTACACCACTTCAGATAGAAACATAGAAACATAGAAGACTGACGGCAAGAAAAGACCTCATGGTCCATCTAGTCTGCCCTTATACTATTTTCTGTATTTTATCTTAGGATGGATATATGTTTATCCCAGGCATGTTTAAATTCAGTTACTGTGGATTTATCTACCACATCTGCTGGAAGTTTGTTCCAAGGATCTACTACTCTTTCAGTAAAATAATATTTTCTCACGTTGCTTCTGATCTTTCCCCCAACTACCTTCAGATTGTGTCCCCTTGTTCTTGTGTTCACTTTCCTATTACAAACACTTCCCTCCTGAACCTTATTTAACCCTTTAACATATTTAAATGTTTCCATCATGTCCCCCCTTTTCCTTCTGTCCTCCAGACTATACAGATTGAGTTCATGAAATCTTTCCTGATACGTTTTATGCTTAAGACCTTCCACCATTCTTGTAGCTCGTCTTTGGACCCGTTCAATTTTGTCAATATCTTTTTGTAGGTGAGGTCTCCAGAACTGAACACAGTATTCCAAATGTGGTCTCACCAGCACTCTATATAAGGGGATCACAATCTCCCTCTTCCTGCTTGTTATACCTCTAACTATGCAGGCAAGGATCCTACTTGCTTTTCCTACTGCCCGACCACACTGCTGCTCACCCATTTACCAGATAGATGGTTATCCAACATCTTCTTTAAAACTTCCAGTGTTGGAGCATTGGAAAATCAGGTGGAATTTTGGATGAAAAATAAGGTAGTATTTGAGTGCCTGAATTTGTGTCTCGTGTAACAGCACGAACAGAACAGAAAAGCAGATTCAAGAATTACCTTTCCAAAATGAAATCTCTATCAGGTTTTCAGTTTGACTCAAAGCAAAAGCTCTATTCCCCTATTTCGGAAATTAAAGACGACAATTTCTGTTCCATAAAACAGGATGGTGAATCTTTTGAGGATTGGATCCAGTAAAAAAGAAAACAGAAATTGGCCACACGTGTGCCAGCTATTAAGTCCACACGGAGTGGAATTATATTCTGCTTTGTTACTCTGGGTTAGGTGAGATCTACCTGCTTCCACCCACCAGAGAGAGGAGAGGGAATAACACACGGATTTGTGTGTTCCAGGCAAGGATGCTCTTTCAGAAGACAATGAGCTAAAAAAGAAGGACGGGGGGAATCAAAGTTTTAAATTAGATAAGGAAGCATCCGAGGCCAAAAGAAAGCTCGTAGGTTTTCCACACCCTTCTGTTGAGATAAGAATGATCAAAGCATTGAAACATTACAGAGAGAAAATTTTATGCCTATGTGTATGTATGTATGTATGAGGACCCGGATTGTGGGGGCAATAGCCTAGCTCTGTTAAAAAGTGCTATTGCTAACATGTTGTAAGCCGCCCTGAGTCTAAGGAGAAGGGCGGCATAAAAATCAAATAAATAAATAAATAAATAAATAAATAAATAAATAAATAAATAAATAAATAAATAAATAAATAAATAAATAAATAGATAAATAGATAGATAGATAGATAGATAGATAGATAGATAGATAAATAGATAAATAGATAAATAGATAAATAGATAAATAGATAAATAAATAAATAAATAAATAAGTGTGTGTGCGTGTGTGTGTGTGTGTGTGTGTGTGTACACACAGACAGACAGACAGACAGACAGACAGACAGACAGACAGTGGTACCTCTACCTAAGAACGCCTCTACTTACGAACTTTTCTAGATAAGAACCGGGTGTTCAAGATTTTTTTGCCTCTTCTCAAGAACCATTTTCCACTTACAAACCTGAGCCTCTGAAACTGTAACCGAAAAAGGCAGGGAGAAGCCTCCGTGGGGCCTCTCTAGGAATCTCCTGGGAGGAAACAGAGCCGGAAAAGGCGGGGAGAAGCCTCTTTGAGGCCTCTCTAGAAATTTCCTGTGAGGAAACAGGGCCAGAAAAGGCCGGGAGAAGTCTCCGTGGGGCCTCTCTAGGAATCTCCTGGGAGGAAACAGGGCCGGAAAAGGCAGGGAGAAGCCCCCGTGGAGCCTCTCTGGGAATCTCCTGGGAAGAAACAGGGACGGAAAAAGTGGGGAGAAGCCTCCGTGGGGCCTCTCTAGGAATCTCCTGGCAGGAAACAGGGCCGGAAAAGGCGGGGAGAAGCCTCCATGGGGCCTCTCTAGGAATCTCCTGGGAGGAAACAGGGCCAGAAAAGGCAGGGAGAAGCCTCCGTGGGGCCTCTCTAGGAATTTCCTGTGAGGAAACAGGGCCAGAAAAGGCAGGGAGAAGCCTCCGTGGGGCCTCTCTAGGAATCTCCTGGGAGGAAACAGAGCCAGGAAAAGTGGGGAGAAGCCTCCATGGGGCCTCTCTAGGAATCTCCTGGGAGGAAACAGGGCCAGAAAAAGTGGGGAGAAGCCTCCATGGGTCCCCTCTAGGAATCTCCTGGGAAGAAATAGGGCCGGAAAAGGCAAGAAGAAGATTCTGTGGGGTCTCTCTAGGAATCTCCTGGGAGGAAACAGGGCCGGAAAAGGTGGGGAGAAGCCTCCATGGGGCCTCTTTAGGAATCTCCTGGGAGGGAACAGGGCCTCCACCCTCCCTGTGATTTCCCCAATCACACACATTATTTTCTTTGACATTGATTCCTATGGGAAAAATTGCTTCTTCTTACAAAGTTTTCTACTTAAGAACCTGGTCACAGAATGAATTAAGTTCGTAAGTAGAGGTACCACTGTATGTGTGTGTGTGTGTATGTATGTATGTATGTGTATATACATACATACATACATACATACATACATACATACATACATACATATAAACAAACGTAAAATAGTTGCCTAGCAGCTAGGAATTTGTAGCACAGGAGGGATCCAATTGGCTCAGGTCAGAAATAAGACCTGGATGGAGGTTTTATCTAGCATTGGCAAAACACAGTAATTTGAATTTTTCTCTCCTTTCTTTTCTCCTCCTCTTTTACTTTTTTGCCCTGCGGGAAAATTAATTGCAGAAGGTGGGGGCTAGCTTTAAAAGGGAATCAAGAAAGGACTGCTTTTATTCAATTTGCATCTCCCAGAATAAAGATCCTGTCAATTTGTTGAGGATTAGAGCGTAAGCTTTCAGATCTCCTCGAGATTCATTAAAATTCCCCCACCCGCCATTTCATTATTCAAAGTCAACCGCTAATGTTGTTTATACAGCGCTGCAGAGTTAGCGCCTAGAGAAGTTCTAAGGAAGTAGATGGCGAATCTTATTTTTCCCCCTTCTTTTAAATAAAGGAGATTAAATCCTGGTTTGTAAAAAAACCCCACATTTTAGTTGTTTGTGGCCCATGGGCCAGATCCGGCCTCCGATGAGGTCCGATCCGGCCCGCAGATTACAGTGAAAGGCTGCAAAAACTTTTACTACCACACTGTGGGCGTGGTTTATTGTGTGGGTGTGGCTTGATGGTCATAGGACCGGGTGGGAGTGTCTTGCGGGCCATATGACCAGGTGGGAGTGGCTTAACAATCATGTGACTTGGCTGGCTTAAAGGTCATGTGACTGGGTGGGTGTCAAATAGGTACCTGGACTATTTTCAGTGGATGAAGTCACATTATTTGAATTAATCATTGTGATTGTAACTCAAGGATGACCTGTATTTATAAATAAGGGAGAAAAGTATAGAAACCTAGAGATGTTCACACAAAATTAGTTTTTGAACAAGGCTTCCAAAACGCTTACATTGTCCCGTGTAATAGAAACGTAGAAGTCTGATGGCAGAAAAAGACCTCATGGTCCATCTAGTCTGCCCTTATACTATTTTCTGTATTTTATCTTAGGATGGATCTATGTTTATACCAGGCATGTTTAAATTCAGTTACTGTGGATTATTTACCAACCATGTCTGCTGGCAGTTTGTTCCAAGGATCTTCTACTCTTTCAGTAAAATAATATTTTCTCACGTTGCTTTTGATCTTTCCCCCAACTATCTTCAGATTGTGTCCCCTTGTTCTTGTGTTCACCTTCCTATTAAAAACACTTCCCTCCTGGACCTCATTTAACCCTTTAATATATTTAAATGTTTCGATCATGTCCCCCCTTTTCCTTCTGTCTTCCAGACTATACAGATTGAGTTCATTAAGTCTTTCCTGATACGTTTTATGCTTAAGACCTTCCACCATTCTTGTAGCCCATTTTTGGACCCGTTCAATTTTGTCAATATCTTTTTGTAGGTGAGGTCTCCAGAACTGAACACAGTATTCCAAATGTGGTCTCACCAGCACTCTATATAGCGGGATCGTAATCTCCCTCTTCCTGCTTGTTATACCGCTAGCTATGCAGCCAAGCATCCTACTTGTTTTTCCTACTGCCTGTCTGCACTGTTCACCCAATTTGAGACTGACAGAAATCACTACCCCTAAATCCTTTTCTTCTGAAGTTTTTGCTAATACAGAACTGCCAATACAATACTCAAATTGAGGATTCCTTTTCCCCAAGTGCATTATTTTACATTTGGAAACATTAAACTGCAGTTTCCATTGCTTTGACCATTTATCTAGTAAAGCTAAATCATTTACCATATTACAGACGCCTCCAAGAATATCAACCCTCTTGCACACTTTAGAGTTATCGGCAAATAGGCAAACCTCCCCTACCAAACCTTCCCCTATGTCACTCACAAACATATTAAAAAGAATAGGACCCAGAACAGACCCTTGTGGCACAGACCCTTGTGGCAACTGCAAGATTCAAAGAGTCATAAATCACATAATGATTTATGACTCTTTGAATCTCGCAGTTCCTAAAATTAATATTGCTGGATGCATTCTATTTGGGAAAGTGTTAATTTTAACAATGCAAATGCAAAAGGGGAAAAAAAGTCTCTACTAAAGATTTTACTTCGGGTGTTGAAGTTTCCATTTGTCAACACTTTTCTGGGTGAAATATTCATGCGTCATAAGGATTTCTTGTGCTTTAAAAGGAGCAAGATCGTGATCACAATGATGCAATCTTAGCTCGTAGCAACAATTTCTCCCCATCTTGTTAAGATACCCTGGTGGTTCTGCCAAAATTATATTACAGCCATGTGTTTGCTAATTACGTACATTGTCCCCAGTATGGTACAAATTTCACTTGCCTTGGTAAGTCCACACTTGGAATGCTGCATTCCGTTTTGATCGCTATGATATAAAAAGGATGTTGAGACTCCAGAGAAGAGCAACAAAGAGGATTAGGGGACTGGAGGTTGAAGCATATGAAGAACGGTTGCAGGAACTGGGCATGGCTAGTTTGATGAAAAGAAGGACCAGGAGAGACAGGATAGCAATGTTCCAGTATGTCAGGGGTTGCCACAAAGAAGAGGGAGTCAAGCTATTCTCCAAAGCACCTAAGGGTAGAACACAAGCAATGGATGGAAACTAAACAACGAGAGAAGCAACTTAGAATCAAGGAGAAAATTTCTGACAGTGAGAGCAATTAATCCATGGAACAGATTGAAAGAAAAGGAAGGAAGGAGAAGGAAAGAGAAAGAAAGAAAGAAAGAAAGAAAGAAACTAAGAGAAAGAAAGAAATGAGGGAAGGAAGGAACAGGAGAAAGAAATGGAAGGAGAGAAAGGAGGAAGGAGAGGAAGGAGGGAAGGAAGGAGAAGGAAAAAGAAAGAAAAGAAAGAAAGAAAGGGAATGAGAGAAAGAAGGAAGGAAAGAAAGAAGGAAGGAAGGAGAGGAAGAAAGGAGAAGGAAAGAGAAAGAAGGAAGGGAGGAAAGAAGAAAGAAAGACAAGGAAGGAAGGAAGGGAAGGAAGGAACAAAGGAGAGAAAGGAAAGAAGGGGGGTTCTTTATCTCACATTCTGTGTAAAAACAACACAGTGGTGGGATTGTTCCATGCCACAACTCAGATGTTCCCCTGCCGCTTTGCGCTTGTTGTAAAGCTTGTAAAACACAGGTTGTGTAGGTTAGAAGCGAATTGTGTTGTGAAGTTTTTGTTTACTGTGCTATTTTTACACAAGGAGCTTCATGAGATCTGAAAATTATTTCAAGAGTTCCTCCAGGCTAAAAACATTGGGAGAGGTTATTTGATTTTAGGTTCTTTTTGTCCAGTCTTAATCCCCCCAAAATTATTAGATTTATTTAGGGGGAGGCAGTTGAACCCACAAAATCACTTACTTAAGAGGGTTACAGTAACACTTTTAAAATCCCTCCGAATAGTTCAGCCCATAAACCTATCCTTTTGTCTTTTATTGAACAATGATTTTAAAACCGCAGTATAATGTTGTTGTGTAAGTCCAATCAAATATCACTTCTCTGATTTTTTTTAAAATCAGCAGCTTAGCCAGAATTGTTCTCAATTAAACAAAACAGGTAAAGATTGTTTTGCCTTTTCTAAATTTTATTTAAATAGACATTTCAAATCAGATTTTTTTCTCTCTCTCTCTCAATTACAGAGAGAGATAATTGCCACAATTGTTTTGATATTTCCAGTCCACGTGTAGAAAAGAAACATAATGTTTATGCTTCCAAGAGCAAGCATTGACTTTTACAGTCAATATTAAACGTTATTATAATGTGTTTATTAAACTTTCATATCCACATCCAGCAGTATGGAAATAGCAAAGCTAGGAAGCTGCATTGATGTCCCAAAGAAAACAGCCCAATATTTTGAATATGTTCAGATTATACATGTTCAGTGGTGTTTTTTTCTTTAATTCATCCATTCATATCTAGACTTTGCCTGGAGTTGCTTTGGGTAGCGATAGAATAGAATAGAATAGAATGTAGAATAGAAAATTAAATTAAAATAGAAGAGAATAGAAAATTAGAATAGAATGGAATGGAATAGAATAGAATGGAACGGAATGGAACAGAATAGAATAGAATATAGAAATAGATTAAAATAGAATATAGAAATGGAATGAGAATAGGATATGATAGGATAGAGTAGAATGGAATGGAATGGAATAAATAGAATAGAATAGAATAGAATAGAATAGAATAGAATATTATTGGCCAAGTATGATTGGACATACAAGGAATTTGTCTTGGTGCATATGCTCTCAGTGTACGTAATAGAAAAGACAAATTCATCAAGAATTATGAGGTACAACCCAATGATAGTCCGAGTACAAATAAGCAATCAAATCAAATTCGTGGGAACCAGTCAATATAAATCATAAGGCTACAAGTCACAAAGTTACAGTCACACAGTCATTAGTGGGTGGAGATGGGTGATGGGAACGATGAGAAGATTAATAGCACTGCAGACTTAATAAATAGTTTGACAGTGGTGAGGGAATTATTTGTTTAGCAGAGTGATGGCGTTCTTCTGTCTAGCTGTTCTAGTGTGCAGTATTTGTATTTGTACAGTATTTGTATTTATTAGATTTGTATGCCACCCCTCTCCGAAGACTCGGGGCAGCTAACAACAATATAAAAAGACAATGTAAACAAATCTAATATTAAAAGACAATCTAAAAAAACCCAATTTAAAGAACCACTCATACATACAAGCATACCATGTATAAATTCTATAAGCCTAGGGGGAAGGGAGATTTCAATTCCCCCATGCCTGACGACAGAGGTGGGTTTTAAGGAGCTTGCAAAAGGCAAGGAGGGTGGGGGCAACTCTGATATCTGGGGGGAGCTGGTTCCAGAGGGTCGGGGCCGCCACAGAGAAGGCTCTTCTCCTGGGTCCCGCCAAACGACATTGCTTAGTCGACGGGACCCGGAGAAGGCCAACTCTGTGGGACCTAACCAGTCGCTGGGATTCGTGCGGCAGAAGGCGGTCCCCGAGATATTCTGGTCCGGTGCCATGAAGGGCTTTATAGGTCATAACCAACACTTTGAATTGTGACCGGAAATTGATCGGCAACCAATGCAGACTGCGGAGTGTTGGTGTGACATGGGCATTTTTGGGAAAGCCCTTGATAGCTCTCGCAGCTGCATTCTGCACGATCTGAAGTTTCCGAACACTTTTCAAAGGTAGCCCCATGTAGAGAGCATTACAGTAGTCGAACCTCGAGGTGATGAGGGCATGAGTGACTGTGAGGTCGCAACTGGTGCACCAGGCGAACCTGGGCAAACGCCCCCCTCGCCACAGCTGAAAGATGTTTCTCTAATGTGAGCTGTGGATTGAGGAGGATGCCCAAGTTGCGGACCCTCTCTGTGGGGGTCAATAATTCCCCCCCCAGGGTTATGGACGAACAGATGGAATTGTCTTTGGGAGGCAGAACCCACAGCCACTCCGTCTTATCCGGGTTGAGTTTGAGTCAGTGTTCTATAGCATCATTTTGAGGGTAGGAGTTGAAACAGTTTGCGTCCAGGATGCGAGGGGTTTGTAGATACTTTCACAGCCCTCTTTTTCACTCCTGCAGTGTACAGGTCCTCAGTGGAAGGCAGGTTAGTAGTAATTGTTTTTTTCTGCAAGAATTATGTGTTTCTGCAGGACACTGGCATATTAAAAATGATTAATAACTGTCTCACTTACCATCAGAAATGTTGGCTGGGCTCGTTTATGGTAATAAGTCGAGGGCTTCTTATATTTTCTTGTTATTTTTCCATTTTTCATATGAAAAACGACTGGTATTTATTCAGTTATCCTTTTCTCCCCAGGTAAAGTGGAAGTAGAACATATCCAGGACAGAACTGCCTCCTTCAAGCCCCATTTGATGGATTATTCTTAGATACTTCCAAAAGGTAAAGGAGCTTCTCTCCCTCTGGATATTAATGTTGTTCTAGAACGGGGGTGTCAAACTCAATGTCATTGTGGGCCACGTCAAGGATGTGATTGACAGTAGTGGTTTGCTACCGGTATGTTACAAGTGGCGCACCGGTAGCGCATGATGCACTGCGGGCGCAGCTTCAGTTCTCTTGGACGTGCATATTTTTGCTTTGCGCCCTTGCGCAGGAGCAAAATCTCGTGAGGAGATGTGTGCATGCATGAGATTTTGACGGGTTTTTTCCTTTTGCACAGGCACGGAAGTAAAAAGAATTGCAAATGGCCCTCGGGCCTTGAGTTTGACACCTAAAAGGCATTTGATACAATTGTTCACGCTGCCTCAAAAGTAATCCTTATCATCACGTGGGGGTTGCTGCTTCCATTGCTACTGGTGCGCTGCGCATACAATTTAGTGCCTCTGGCATGTGTGCGTGTGTGTCTGAGTGAGATTTTGCTTCTCTGCATGCGCAGGAAGCAAAACCTCGCGAGAGGATGCGCATGTGCATAGGATTTCGCTGATTGTTTTGCTTCCGGGCATGCGCAGAAGCAATAAATCACCGAAATCTCACACGTCCTATCATGAGATTTTGCGAATAAGATTTCAGCAATTCTTTTTTGCTTCTGTGCATGCACGGAAGCAATAAATCACTGGAATCTCACACGTCCCATCAGGAGATTTTGCACATAAGATTTGAGCGATTCTTTTTTGCTTCCGCGCATGCAGGGAAGCAATAAATTGCCGAAATCTCGCACATCCCATCATGAGATTTTGTGCATAAGATTTCAGCGATTTTTCTTTTGCTTCTGCGCACGCGCAGAAGCAATAAATCACCGAAATTTTACAAGTCCCATCATGAGATTTTGCTTCTTGTGCATGCGCAGAAGTAAAATCTTGCTTGGACACCCACGCGCATGCTGGTTTGCGCACAACTCAATTTTCGCTACCAGTGTGACACCCTGATCTGTACCAGTAGCAACGCGCTACTGATTATGACTATCTAGGATTATGAAATTCGGCCTTGCCGAATTCTCTTGGCAAGAGATGAATTTGAGGAGCCACCAGCAATAAGTAGGAAGTTGCTGAGCTCTGCATAATGGCGGTGTTTTACATCTGTCGACTGTTGTATGGTGTAGGCCCTAAGACCCCACCGTGCTTCTGTGCTTCTTTGTGTTCCATTGAGGATTGGGGTAAACAGCTGTCCTTTCGCTTGCTGAAACCAGTATTATAATTTTTAATTCATTTTTATTATTTATTCTCCACATGCAGCAACACATATACCTCAAACATGCACCAATGAAATACATTTTCCTCATAAAGTCAGTAGCCTATTTTAACCTCCAATTTTATTGTTATTATTCAGTCTATCTTTTCTCTTCACTCCCCTCTTTCTCTCTACTTCTCCTATCTACCTTCTTACACCTTCTCTCCCCCTTCCTACTTCCCTCTGCTCTTCCCTCCTTTCTCCCTCTCTCTCTCCTACTCTTCTCTCTTTCTTTGCCAAGCGTGATTGGACACACAAGGAATTTGTCTTTGGCTCTCAGTGTCCATAAAAGAAAAGATCCATTGGTCAAGAATCATGAGGTAAAATTATTGTCATAGGGTTCAAATAGGCAACGAGGAAATGATATTGTTGTGAGCCGCTCCGATTCTACGGAGAGGGGCGGCATACAAATCTAATAAATTATTATTATTATTATTATTATTATTGTTGTTGTTGTTGTTGTTGTCATTGTCATTGTTTGTTTTTGTTGTTATTGTTATTATTGTTGTTTGGACATGCAAGGAATTTGTCTTTGGTGCATATGCTCGCAGTGTCTATAACAGAAAAGATACATTGGTCAAGAATCATGAGGTAAAATTATTGTCATAGGGTTCAAATAGGCAACGAGGAAACAATATTGTTGTGAGCCGCTCCGAGTCAACGGAGAGGGGCGGCATACAAATCTAATAAATTATTATTATTATTATTATTATTATTATTATTATTATTATTATTATTATTATTATTTATTGTTATTGTTATTGTTATTATTATTATAAATCTTAAGGATACAAGCAACAAGTTACAGTCATACAGTGGGAGGAGGCGGGTGATAGGAATGATGAGAAAAAACTAGTAGTAACAGTAGTGCAGACTTAGTAAATAGTTTGACAGTGTTGAGGGAATTATTTGTTTAGCAGAGTGATAGCGTTCAGGGAAAAAACTGTTTTTGTGTGTCTTGGTGTGCGGTGCTCTATAGCAACATTTTGGTCAGGGAAATGTCAGGGAATTTTGTAATGCCTTCCCCCTGGATACCCTTCTCCATGGAAATTTTGGGCCTATTTGTGTGTGTTTGTGTGTGTATTCCATCCTACCTGATGCATGACTGCATTATCCCTGCATCGTTCGTCACCTTTTGGCAATTCTCTTAATATATCGACAATAAATAGATGACACTTCCCCCACCCACCCACCTAGCAAAGAATTGATAGGATCTGATTGGTGCTGAGATAGATTTCCACCTATTATGGCTGTTTGGATTAGGGAAGGAGAAGAAAGAGATAAAAAAAGTTGAGCATAACTGAAGCACATCTCAAGTCAACTCCACCTGCCACCCGATATTAATGAAAAGTGGCCCATAGTTATCGGAGTACGCTCTTCTGCTACAAAATACTGGTTTTTCTCACCTGCCTCTCTTAGCAGATAATAACCTGCTTTGGTGCTACAGAGCCGTCCCTCTGAAGAGAATCTTAGTGTTTTGACAAATGTTAGTGAATTAAATTGGAAAATAACTGAGTATTACTAGCTCGAGGTAGTAAATGACAATTGTGAGAACCCGGAGTGTTAGTAATGTCATCCATGTTTGAGGGACGGTAAACGTCTAGAGGGGGTGCAGGTTGCAGCCGGTACTGTTCAATACGGAATCCCAGTAGTGAACATAGAAACATAGAAGATTGACGGCAGAAAAAGACCTCATGGTCCATCTAGTCTGCCCTTATACTATTTGTTGTATTTTAACTTAGGATGGATATATGTTTATCCCAGGCATGTTTAAATTCATGTGTTTGTAATAGGAAAGTGGACACAAGAACAAGTGGACACAAGGGCCAGATTAAGGGCCATGGCACCGGACCAGATTATCTCTGCTGCACGAATCCCAGCGACTGATTAGGTCCCACAGAGTGGGCCTTCTCCGGGTCCCGTCAACGAAACAATGTCGTTTGGTGGGGCCCAAGGGAAGAGCCTTCTCTGTGGCGGCCCGGGCCCTCTGGAACCAACTCCTCCCGGAGATTAGAATTGCCCCCACCCTCCTCGTCTTTTGTAAGCTCCTTAAAACCCACCTCTGCCGGTAGGCATGGGGGAACTGAGATATTCTTTCCCCCTAGGCCTTTACAATTTATGCATGGTATGTTTGCTTGTATGTATGATTAGTTTTACAATAAGGGTTTTTTAGTTGTTTTAGTATTGGATTTACATGCTGGTTTTTATTGTTGTTGTTAGCCGCCCCGTGTCTACGGAGAGGGGCAGCATACAAATCCGATAGATAGATAGATAGATAGATAGATAGATAGATAGGCAGGCAGGCAGGCAGGCAGGCAGGCAGGCAGGCAGGCAGGCAGGCAGGCAGGCAGACAAACAAACAAAGGGGCACAATCTGAGGTTAGTTGGGGGAAAGATCAGAAGCAACGTGAGAGAATAGTATTTGACTGAAAAGAGTAGTAGATGCTTGGAACAAACTTCCAGCAGACATGGTTGGTAAATCCACAGTCACTGAATTTAAACATGCCTGGGATGAACATATATCCACCCTAAGATAAAATACAGGAAATAGTATAAGGGCAGACTAGATGGACCACGAAGTCTTTTTCTGACGCCAATCTTCTATGTTTCTATGTTTCTATCTGAACTCCCTTCACCGAGACAAATGCGGACTTTTGCCCTATCAGACTTTTCACAACTCGACAACCACAATATCCTGGCAAAAAGTAAATAGACACAGATTGGATCCTTGGGCACCTGCTGAGCCGCACGGGCCGAAAAAAAAAGCCTATGTGCCCAGAGAGCAATTCAAAACAGCCTCCCCTTCCCTAGTTCAATGCCTGCGTTTTGGACCCGGCCCAGAATTGAAAATGTGATTTAATTTGCACTTTTCTAATTAGACAGTAACGGATGGGAAGTGGGCGGCGAGGGTAAAGCAGCGAGACTTCCAAATTTGCAGGGAAGCCAAAAAAAATAAAAAAATAAAAAGAATGGAAGGAGAACTCGTCGATTGCGTTGAATATTCATGAGCCCCTGCTTGTTGGAACAAGGTGTGTGAAGGCCCATGGAGGTTAGCGCCCGTTTGAACCCAGCGTGGCTCTTGACTCTGTGCAGCTGCCAGTCTCCCTTAATTAATTCCCTTTTCCCGGTAAACCTAATGATGAAACGCGCTTCCGATCTTGTTTATTCGGAGCCGATCCCTTTACGGAAATGCAACCCGGATAGAATATTCGGTGATGTGGATGGAATAGCTCTGGGAGGGGGGAGGATGTTTCCGCGTGGCGTTCATTTTATATTTTGCAATCTGGGTTACTGGGACTAAAATCCTTCAGAAGGGGAGGATTTAGGGGCAGGGATTTCTGACAGTCTCAAAATGGGTGAACCGTGCGGTCAGGCGGTAGGGAAAGAGAGTAGAAGGCTTGGCTGCATAGCCAAGATTACCCATGATTTGTTTCTACATGTTGTGAGCCGCCCCGAGTCTTCGGAGAGGGGCGGCATACAAATCTAAGTAATAAATAAAATAAATAAATAAATAAATAAAGGTACAACAAGCAGGAAGAGGAAGATTGTGATCCCGCTGTATAGAGTGTTGGTGAGACCACATTTGGAATATTGTGTTCAGTTCTGGAGACCTCACCTACAAAAAGATATTAATAAAATTGAGCGGGTCCAAAGACGGGCTTTTCACATGTGGTGGTCCTGCCCTAAATTACAAAAAACATGGAAAACAATTCACAGATGGCTTATAGAAATCACTAAAGAAGAAATAGAATACACCCCAGAAGGTATGCTACTAGGAATTTGGAAGAGACCCATATTCTAAACAAACACTTCTTCTCATAACACACATAAATACAGCAACCAGAATAGCAATAGCGCAAATGTGGAAAAACGAACAGACTCCAACAGAAAATTTAATAATAGACAAAATATACAGATGTGTAGAAATGGATGAAATCACAAACTCAATCAAGGGAAATAAAATTAATGAATCAAAACGAACATGGTACAAATGGCATGAATGGATTCAAAAGAAAACATAAAAACAATACAATACAAAGTATCAGTACAAATAGAAAAAATAACAGATACCTCGCAAATGTCTCTTATTTCTTATTTCTTATTTCTCTTATTCAGCAAATGTATGATATCAATGAAACAAACAAATAAATGTATTCTATTAAATGTAATATGTAAAAGAATGAAAGATATACACAAAAGGTAATAGAGATGGATTAAGATCTGTAAAACCAATCAAATCATGTGATAAATATTTTTGAAAACAATAAAGAAATTTTAAAAAAACAAATAAAAACAAAGACGGGCTACAAAAATGGTGGAAGGTCTTAAGCATAAAACGTATCAGGAAAGATTTAATGAACTCAATCTGTAAAGTCTGGAGGACAGAAGGGAAAGGGGGGACATGATCGAAACATTTAAAGGGTTCATGAGCGAAGTGTTTTTAATAGGAAAGTGAGCACAAGAACAAGGAGGCCCAATCTGCGGTTAGTTGGGGGAAAGACCCCCTGGTTAGGGCTGAAAAAAATCTTCGGAGAGACAGTAGCCATGAAAACAAGCCTGCAAAGACTTAGGGCTGGAAAAAAAACCTTATTTGGAGTAGCAACAAAAAATCCTGCAAGCTGGGAAGAATATGGGGCTGGGGGAAAAAAACTTATTTGGAGTAGCAACGAAAAAATCCTGCAAGCTGGGAAGAACTTAGGGCTGGGGGGAAAAAACTTATTTGGAGTAGCAATGAAAAAATCCTGCAAGCTGGGAAGAACTTAGGGCTGGGGAAAAAAAACTTATTTGGAGTAGCAATGAAAAAATCCTGTAAGTCAGGAAGAATGTAGGGGTGGGGGTGGGAACTTATTTAGAGTAGCAACGAAAAAATCCTGCAAGCTGGGAAGAACTTAGGGCTGTGGGGAAAAAAAACCTATTTAGAGTAGCAACGAAAAAATCCTGTAAGTCAGGAAGAATGTAGGGGTGGGGGGGGGAAAACTTATTTAGAGTAGCAACGAAAAAATCCTGCAAGCCGGGAAGAACTTAGGGCTGGGGGGGGAAAACTTATTTGGAGTAGCAATGAAAAAATCCCAGGAAGATCGCTAGCACCTTGTTAGGGCTGGAAAAAAAGTTTTGAAAAAAAAAGCGACATTCGGAGTATAAGACGCAGCCACACTTTCAGCCACTTTTAGGAAGGAAAAAGGTGTGTCTTATAATCTGAAAAATACAGTATATCCAGCGTGGGGCTACTGACCGCTGGGTAGGCGGGCAGGCGCATACGGCGCGAGATTCACAGCTTCTACTCATGCACACCGAAGTGAAATCTCACACAACGACGCTTGCATGCGTGGGATTTCGCTGATTTTCGCTGATTTGTTTGCTTCCACACATGCACGGAAGCCAAAAAAGGTCCGGAAATCACCTAAATCTCACGTGTGCGAGCATTCTTGTGCGAGATTTCAATAGCTGCGCATGTGCAGAAGCCAAAAGTTGCACGGGGACATGCACATAGATGCACATTGCCATTTCCACTACCCAACCTTTCCGGGAGCATCCCAGATCATTCAAACTCCTTCAGCGTCTTATTATAATAGGGAAGTCTTAATACCACTCTATTACGCCCTGGTCCGACCACACCGGGAGTACTGTATTCAGTTCTGGTCACCACACTTCAAAAGAGACATTGAAACTCTGGAGCAGGTGCAAAAAAGAGCAACCAAGATTGTTAAATCCAGAAGTTTCTGTTACCAGGGAATTTAGTTAAAGAGTTATTGTTAAGCAAAAGTCATTAGAGTCAGACAGGACTGTTTACTTACCTCTGATTGGCCGCTGGGCTTTGGGCGCCAAACTAAAGAGCTGTCAGGCGTCGCTTGTTGCCGGGCGAAAGTTTTCCTGTGCTACCGGGCTTACGCGTCTCCTGTCAGATTGCATTCGGCAGTGAAAGTAAGCCGCGGCTGTTGTTTCTCTGTGAAAGAATAAAGCGTTTTAACTCAAAGCCGTTTACTCGGATCATTTCATTGGCGACGAGGGTCTTGAGGACTGCTTTTTCTCCTTGAATCATTATGTCTACCCCGTCAATCATCCAGCCGCCGGAGCTTTTTGACCCTGAACGGTCAACATGGACTGCCTATATGGCAAAATTTGAAATTTTTTTGGAAGCAGCCGGCATGCAAGATGCCACTGACAGCCGCAAAAGAGCTTTATTCCTAAATTATTGCGGCACTCAAATTTTTGAGCTGGCGGGCACCCTGACAGACCCAGAGCCTGCCAATTCCGTCTCGTGGCAAATTCTGAAAGAAAAATTAGCCTCCCATTTCAAACCAACTAAGCCCGCTAGGGTTTACCGGCACCAGTTTTCCCGCACGGCACAAGCCGAAGGGGAAACAATTAACCAGTTCGCAACTCGCCTCAGGACCATATTGGCAAAATGTCAATTTGATAACCCTGAGGCGAGGTTGACAGATGCCATTATCTTCGGAATGAAGAATGTCTCCATCCGGAATAAGCTATTAGCAACGGAAGATTCGACCCTGCAAGATGTGATCAAAGCTGCCCAGACGGCTGAAGTGGCAGAGTCTGCTGCCGCGGAACTGAAATCGAATGACAAGCTGTCAACGGTATGCAAACTCACTGCACATCCTCGCGCACAAGTCAACTCTTCGCTGGACTACTACACCGCTGATTTTGATGCCCAGGACGACGAGTGCTGCCTGATTCGGGGACCCCCTAACCGGCAACTCCGCCAAAACTTCCCTGCTTGTGCTGGCTGCCGAGGTCAACACGCACGTTCGAGATGTCCCTTCAAGGATGCCTTCTGCCGCCGCTGCGACAAACGAGGCCACATCGCTGCTGTATGCCGTGCCGCCCTGCCAGATGACACCTCAGGGAACCAAGATCTGCTGCCAACGTTCCCTGCCCAGCGTTCCTACCGGCCATTCCGACAACAAGGACGGGGAAATAGGAGACCATGGTCCAACAGAGGTAACCTTGCAAGCCCTGCTTCTGCAGCTACTCCTTCTCCCCTTAATAAAATTGTTGTCCCTCTCCTATTAAATCAACATCCCTGCCACATGGAGCTGGATACGGGCTCCAAATATACTTTGATGCCGTGGCACAAACTAAGACTTTATTTACCCGATGTGTCTCGAGACTCTTTGCTGCCTTCAGATATTGTCATCAAAGACTTTCAGGGACACCCAATTAGTGTATTGGGTACTACTAGCGTCCCTATAACTTTTAAAAATGTGCACCATAGGTTGCCCCTATTAATCGTGGACGGGGCCAATCATTCTTTGTTGGGTTTGAATTGGATGGCTCCCCTAGGATTAGCCATCACCGGTGTCCACAAAATTTTTGCACCTAACACACCTGATTTTGTGAAGGAATTTCCAGATGTCTTTAAACCAGGGTTGGGAACTTATAAGGGACCCCCAATCTCCTTCTCCTTAGACCCAGCCATTCCCCCCTTGAGACTAAAGCCTCGAAGGGTACCTCTGCCCTTGCTTGACAAATTAGATGCCCAATTGGACAAACTCCAAGCCCAAGGCATTTTGGTTCCTATTGAGCACGCTCCCTGGGAGACACCTATTGTAACCCCCCTTAAACCTGATGGATCTCTGCGTGTGTGTGCTGATTACAAATCTACTTTGAATAAGGCATTACAGCACAACTCTTATCCAATTCCAGTTGTGCAGCACTTGCTGCACACTTTAGGGTCTGGGAAGGTCTTTGCAAGGCTGGACCTTGCCCAGGCATACCTACAGCTTCCTGTAGATGAAGCCACTTCTTTAGCCCAGACAATAGTTACCCACAGAGGTGCCTTCAGGTGCACACGCCTGCAATTTGGCATTAGTGTAGCCCCAGGTATTTTCCAGAGACTAATGGAACGCTTGTTATGGGGGCTTAAAGGGGTGGTCCCTTACTTCGATGATATTCTAATTTGTGGGGACACAAGGGACCAATTACACTCTAGAATCCGACAGGTGTTGACCAGGTTACAATCAAAAGGGCTGAGGCTGAACCCTGACAAGTGTGTATGGGGAACTCCATCTGTGGATTTCCTAGGATTCAAAATCGATGCAGCAGGAATTCATCCCACAGATGATAAAATTAGGGCCATTAGAGATGCACCTGCCCCCACTTGTAAAGCAGAGCTGCAAGCCTTTTTAGGGTTATTGAATTTCTACTCAGTTTTTCTGAAGCATAAAGCCTCTGCAGCTGAGCCGCTTCATAGACTTCTCCACAAGGGGGCGCAATGGCAATGGGGAGATACTGAACAGGCATCTTTCACTGCTGTCAAACAACTCCTGACTTCCCAAAGTGTAGTCGTGCAATATAGTCCCACATTACCCCTCAGACTCACATGCGACGCTTCGCCATACGGGGTGGGGTCTGTCCTAGCCCATATATTACCTAATGGTCAGGAGGCACCTATAGCTTACTTTTCAAGGACCTTATCCCAGGCTGAACGAAATTATGCCCAAATTGATAGAGAAGCCCTAGCTTTGGTTGCCGGCGTTAAAAAATTCCATAATTATTTGTTGGGCCGCCCTTTCCAATTGATTACTGACCACAAACCGTTGCTGGGATTATTAGCCACTGGGAAACCTACCCCTCCATTCATGTCCCCCCGCATGTCCAGGTGGGCTATCTTTTTAGCCGGCTATGATTATATTCTAGTGCATAAAGGTGGCTCTCAAATTAATCATGCTGATGCCTTGAGCCGCTGCCCCTTGGGTCAGCAGGTGGTAGATCCAGCCCCTGCTGGAGATGTCCTCTTAATAGACTTAGGCAATCCATCCCTCGTGACAGCAGAAGAGGTAGCCAAGGAAACAAAACTTGACCCTGTCTTAGGAAGAGTCCTTCACTATATTCTAAAAGGATGGCCAGCCAATGGGGATGACCCAATAGTAGGTGAGTTTAAGACCAAACGGCTAGAACTGTCAGTGATGCATGAATGTGTGTTATGGGGTGATAGGGTAGTCATCCCCCATTCCCTAAGACCCCAAGTGATGCAGCTGCTGCATCAAGGACACCCTGGGGTGGTCAGGATGAAGGCCTTGGCTAGGGGGTATTTATGGTGGCCAGGGCTGGACAGGGCTATAGAGGACTGGGTTGCTACATGTAAGTCCTGTCAGGAGACCAGACCAAATCCTCCCAAAACCACCCCTGCACAGTGGGACACCCCTAGGGGCCCTTGGTCAAGAATACATATCGACCTAGCGGGGCCAGTGAACAATAACATGTTCTTAATAGTGGTGGATGCATACTCCAAGTGGCTGGAGATACTGTTACTAGGGTCCACTACAACAACATCAGTGTCAAAGGTGTTGCGGAAATTGTTTGCGACACATGGGTGTCCAGATGTTTTGGTATCGGATAATGGGCCCCAATTTACTTCCAGGGAGTTTGAAATGTTCCTCGCCGGGTTGGGGGTGAAACATGCTTTGGTCTCAGTCCACGCAGCGTGGGCTAATGGGATGGCTGAAAGGTATGTCCGAGTGGCCAAAGAGGCCATCAAAAGATCATCCCCAGGGGAAATTCAAGGCAGACTGGACACTTTCCTTCTAATGCAACATATCACCCCAAGTATGACTACCAATAGAAGCCCGGCTGAATTACTGATGGGGAGGAAGTTAAGGTCACCATTGGATAGGCTGCACCCAGCCTATGTCCAGTTAAAAACGGTAAATGTCACCACTCCGGAACGCTCGGTATGTATCGGTCAAAATGTGTATGTTAAAAATTTTGATAAGGGCACATTGTGGGAGAGTGGAATAGTCACAGAACAAACCGGTCCAAAAACATATACAATTGCCCTAAGTGATGGCCGCCTCTGGAAGAGGCACATAGATCACATTAGAGGGAGATTGGCATCTGCCAGTATAAGGGACAATATGGCTGCCATAAGTAATGGGGCCTCTCCTCCTTCACACCCCACAGGAAATTACTCAAGACCTACTAGGAACCAGGAACAAATAGACTGGGACTTACCTGGATTTACTAGTCAAGCCAGCGCAGCTGCAGCTCCGCAAGGCTCCAGCCATGGGGGTGCTGGACAGTCCCATCCGGAAGAGCCATCTTCATCGGTGGATACCCAGGTCCTCCAAGACCCACGAAGGTCTGAGCGGGCACCCAGAAGACCAGCCCGTTTGGACGAATTTATTACATATTTATCAGAGTGAACATCTGTAATAAATCAACCAGAAGGGGGAGGGATGTTAAATCCAGAAGTTTCTGTTACCAGGGAATTTAGTTAAAGAGTTATTGTTAAGCAAAAGTCATTAGAGTCAGACAGGACTGTTTACTTACCTCTGATTGGCCGCTGGGCTTTGGGCGCCAAACTAAAGAGCTGTCAGGCGTCGCTTGTTGCCGGGCGAAAGTTTTCCTGTGCTACCGGGCTTACGCGTCTCCTGTCAGATTGCATTCGGCAGTGAAAGTAAGCCGCGGCTGTTGTTTCTCTGTGAAAGAATAAAGCGTTTTAACTCAAAGCCGTTTACTCGGATCATTTCAAAGATGATTAAAGGATTTGAAACCAAGACTTACGAAGAGAGACTGAGGGAACTGGGCATGGATAGCCTAGAGCAAAGGAGGGCCAGAGCGGACATGATAGCAGTCTACAAGTATACGAGGGGATGTCACAGAGAGGAGGGGATCACTTTATTCTCCAGGGCACCAGAGGGCCGAACGAGGAACAACGTCTGGAAGCTGACCAAGGAGAGATTCAACATGGAGATAAGGAGGAACTTCCTGACGGTCATAGTGATCAACCAATGGAACAACCTACCAGCGGACGTTGTGAACTCCAACACTCTGGACATTTTTAAGAGAAGATTGAACTGCCACTTGACTGGTGTACTATAGGGTTCCTGCTTGGGCAGGGGGTTGAACTTGATGGCCTTCATGGTCCCTTTCAACTCTAACAATAAATAAATAAATACCGCATTTATCTCGCTCAACAAAGTCACGATAAACATTGTTTTCTTTGATCTGTTTCTCGACGGAGTTGCTGAAGTAACACCAATGCTTCCCGTGTGCTCCCCCGCCTGCGGTACAGCTACACACAACTGTTGCTTATTGTCGTTTCTTTCACTCTTCCTTTCAGAATTCTGCCAAATGTATTCCCATGAACATTTGATTATCATCTCCCCTGTAGTTTTTGCATTCAGACTTGTCACTTTTCCCCCTTTGTGTAGGGCAACAATTGCAGCATTCTTCCATTCACCGGGCAGGCACGTAGCCTTCGCACACATTAAACAATCCATTTTCCTAAGCGAACAGTATTTTCATATTCCTTCGTTTGCACCATCTGTACAATTTCTTAAGATTCTCACAGCATTTATAATTTTGCCTTTCTTTTGTCTTGGTGTTTACATTTTTGTTATTCTCCTCTTTATCACTACCAATAATAATAATACTGTAATAATAATAATAATAACAACAACAATAATAATAATAATAATAATAATAATAATAATAATAATAATAATATAGAGAAATTTGCAAAATATGAAGATCTGAAAATCGAGCTGCAATGACTCTGGCATAAGCCCGTGAAAGTGGTCCCAGTGGTATTTGGCACGCTGGGCACAGTGCCAAAGGATCTCAGTGGACATTTGAAAACCATCGGAATTGACAAGATCTCATCTGTCAATTGCAAAAGGCCGCTTTACTGGGATGGGCAAACATAATTCGCCGCTACATCACGTAGTCCTAGGTGCTTGGGAAGCGCCCGACTGGTGATGAAATACAAAATCCAGCATAGTGATCTTGTTTGCTGTGTTGTATTGTTGATGATGATGATGGTAATAATGAGGAGGAGGAGGAGGAGGAGAAGAAGAGAAGGAGATGGAGATGGAGAAGATGAAGGAGAATGAGGAGGAGGAGGAGGAGGAGGAGGAGAAGAAGGAGAAGGAGAAGAAGAAGAAGAAGAAGGAGAAGAAGAACAACAACAACAACAACAACAACAACAAATCTTGTTCAGGTCTCTGAAATATTCCTCCCATCATCCCTTCAATTGACATCTATCCTGATCATTTAAGTACAGGTAGCCAATCAATCAGTCAATCAGAATAGAAATGGAAATGCTCAAGCAAGAGACCCAGTGATGGCACCCCTTTTTTGTCGTCGTGTGCAGAAAGTGTGTGCGCACACCTGTCGTCCAGAAAGCAATGCACCACATTTTTTTTCTCAGCCTACAGTAATGGTATGAATGCGAAACTTTAGATACTCTGCACCTGAATTTTCTTTTAGGGAGGAAAAAAAATGTGTTTTATACTCTGAAAAATATGGTAGGATTCACTTTGTGGTAGACCCACTGCTTCTTCCCCAAACTACTTTTTTCCCCTCATCAAAATTGCTCCTTATTTCCTGCATTCTTAATATTAATTGTGCCTCCTTTTCTTTAACTCATTCTTTGCAACCTTCCTTTTTCTATGCCCATTATACGTTAATATCGTCTTTCATTCTCTTACACGTATTTTTCTCTTTTCGTTTTCATTTCGTCCTTTCATTGAATATTTCTCTTCCTAACTCTTTCCTTCATGGTTATTCATTCTGTTGAGAAAGATTCTGTGGTTGGGAGGAATAAAAAAGCCCATTTAAACCCTAAAACTCTCCCTATTTCAATGAATATCTTAATGACAACTCGGTTTTGTTTTTGCATACTCCCCAATATCTCTTCTCTCTCTTTTGCTTTCTTTCTCTCTTTCTCTCTCTCTCTTTCTCTCTCTCTCTCACACACACTCTTTCTCTCTCTCTCTAGCTCTCTTGCTCTCTCTCTTGCTTTCTTTCTCTCTCTTTTGCTTTCTTTCTCTCTCTTTCTCTCTCTCTCTCGCTTTCTTTCTCTTTCTCTCTTCCTTTCTTTCTCTCTCTTGCTCTCTTTCTCTCTCTCTTTCTCTCTCTCGCTTTCTCTCTCACACACACACACACTCTTTCTCTCTCTCTTGCTCTCTTGCTCTCTCTCTTGCTCTCTTGCTCTCTCTCTTGCTTTCTTTCACTCTCTTTCTCTCTCGCGCGCGCTTTCTTTCTCTTTCTCTCTTCCTTTCTTTCTCTCTCTTTCTCTCTCTCTCTTGCTTTCTTTCTCTTTCTCTTTCTCTCTCTCTCTTTCTCTCTCTCTCACACACACACTCATTCTCTCTCTCTCTCTTGCTCTCTTTCTCTCTCTCTTGCTTTCTTTCTCTCTCTTTCTCTCTCTCTCTCGCTTTCTTTCTCTTTCTCTCTTCCTTTCTTTCTCTCTCTTTCTCTCTTTCTCTCTCTCTCTTGCTTTCTCTCTCTCTTCCTTTCTTTCTCTCTCTTTCTCTCTCTCTCTCACTTTCTTTCTCTTTCTCTCTTCCTTTCTTTCTCTCTCTTTCTCTCTTTCTCTCTCTCTCTTGCTTTCTTTCTTTCTCTTTCTCTCTTGCTTTCTTTCTCTCTCTTGCTCTCTTTCTCTCTCTCTCTCTTTCTCTCTTTCTCTCTCTCTCTTTCTTTCTTTCTTTCTTTCTTTCCCTCTTCCTCTCTCTCTCTCTCTGGAGAGAGATGTAAATCACTAGTTTCATGGATTCAATTGGAACACGTTCCCTGCGGTAATCCAAAAGCTCAGTTGGATTCGGAGCCAAGCGGTTATTTTCTAAGCTTCGGGTTCTCATGGATGAAGTTTAAATAATTGCATCCTGATCTATGAGTCTTATAAAAAGGAAAAGGCAGAGCTCTAATTAATTCTCTGCATAAAGCTGCTTAATAACGGAAAAAGGTTTTTTTTTCCTCCCCAAGTAAACAGGCATAAAAGTGTTCATGCAAAAAAATTAATAAATTATCATTTAAATAGCACCGTGCTTATGAAAATAGGTGGATAACTAACATAATATTTATTCATTCATTTATTCGACTTCTAGGCCGCCCAATCCCGAAGGACTCAGGGCAGCTTGCAATAATAATATACAGGGTGCGTTTTCCTGCGCAATTTAGCTTGTTGCATATGCGCAGAAGTGAAATATCGTGCCGACGGGTGCCCGGCACAACCGCTGGGTGCACTCATGCCGGCAACGGCTTCAGAGGTTGCTCCAGTAGCGCCGAAGATGGCAGGCCTTCTCAGAACAGAACCTATTTCTCCATTATACAAATAATCCTCGACTTACAACCATTCAACAGACTCAAACTCAACCCTGATAAGACGGAGTGGCTGTGGGTTCTGCCTCCCAAGGACAATTCCATCTGTCCATCCATCACCCTGGGGGGGGGGAGTTACTGGTCCCTTCAGAGAGGGTCCGCAACTTGGGCGTCCTCCTCGATCCACAGCTCACATTAGAGAAACATCTTTCAGCTGTGGCGAGGGGGCCGTTTGCCCGGGTTCGCCTGGTGCACAAGTTGCGGCCCTATTTGGACCAGGAGTCACTGCTCACAGTCACTCATGCCCTCATCACCTCGAGGCTCGACTACTGTAACGCTCTCTACATGGGGCTACCTTTGAAGAGTGTTCGGAAACTTCAGATCGTGCAGAACGCAGCTGCGAGAGCAATCATGGGCTTCCCTAAATATGCCCATGTTACACCAACACTCCGCAGTCTGCATTGGTTGCCGATCAGTTTCCGGTCACAATTCAAAGTGTTGGTTATGACCTATAAAGCCCTTCATGGCACTGGACCAGGATATCTGCGAGACCGCCTTCTGCCGCATGAATCCCAGGGGTCGGTTAGGTCCCACAGAGTTGGCCTTCTCCGGGGACCCATCATCTAAACAATGTCACTTGGCGGGACCCAGGAGAAGAGCCTTCTCTGTGGCGGCCCCAACCCTCTGGAACCAGCTCCCCCCGGATATCAGAGATGCCCCCACCCTCCTTGCCTTTCGCAAGCTCCTTAAAACCCACCTCTGTTGTCAGGCATGGGGGAATTGAAATTCACTTCCCCCTAGGCTTATAGAATTTATACATGGTATGCTTTTTTGTATGATTGGTTTCTTAAATTGGGGTTTTTAGATTATTTTTAAATATTAGATTTGTTGCATTGTCTTCTTTATTGTTGTTAGCCGCCCCGAGTCTTCGGAGAGGGGCGGCATACAAATCTAAAAAATAAATAAATAAATCTCCCCCTTGCCCATATAGTTTTTGTGCATGATATGATTGTGTGTAGGTTTTTATATATTGGTGTTTTTTAGACTTTTTAATGTTAAA
>NC_091953.1:5405086-5542586 GCF_031021105.1 Erythrolamprus reginae | reverse complement strand
AGAAAAATAAAGAGAGAGAGAGAGAAAGAGAAGAGAGGGAGAGGGATGGGCTTTATGGATCCTTTGAGACAATACAAGATGCACATATCAGAGGCCCAAAGCGATTTAATGCTGCAATTTCCTCCAAACTGGAGACTTTGATTCCTTGAATCCATGCAAGTATATTTTCCCCCAGTGCATTTTTTTTTTAAGTCCAGATCTCTTTACTCATCTCTGGAATTACATCGTCCATTACAACTTATAGAAAAGCTTAAATTTTTGCAGAGGTGTACATTCCAATTCTTAGGTCGGGCTGCAGATGTGCAAATTGTGGTGAAAATATGAGACCATCTCTTATGAAAAGCCCATTTTGATAATTCTCGAAAAGTGGAGAGAGTTAAATTACTCTACATGTAAATCTTCTCCAGGGTCAAAGGGAGGTCTGATCTTCCGCATCAGCTAAGCAAGTTATTTTTCCTGCTATGGAGAACAAATAGCTTCTTAAGGCCTTGAATTCTTTCATGAAAGAACAGGATTGGGAAAGCACCTAATAAGTAACATTTATTATCCCCTTATCAGTTGGCCTGGCACCAAGAGGGCTTGTCGAAATCTTCTGGTGTGTCTCCTTTATCAGAGCTACTCACGCCAAAGTCCATTTTTCTCCTCTGCAAACTCACCTCTCTGATGTCCCTTTGTTGTTGGTCTTAGCAAAGAGAGCAGTCCGGTTTGAAAATAAATAAGTCAGAGCTCACTTCCCTTGACCTGATAAAGTATCCTAACCTTACAGGCAAGGTTTTAACTCCAGCAAAAAGGAACAATCTCTTTGTTTGAACGATTGAGGTGAGGCTGTGTCAAATTGTTGTGGAATGAAGAAATTGTGGAAAGGAGGCAGGGAGGGAGGGAGGAGGGAGAAATTGGAGGGAGGGTGGAAGGAAGGAAGGATAGGTGGAAGGAAGGAAATAGGAAAGAAGGAATGTGTGAGAGAGGGGGGAATAGGGAGAGAGGAAGGAAGGAAGAAGAAAGAGAAGAGGAAAATTGGAGGGAGGATGGAAGGAAAGAAGGATAGATGGAAGGAAGGAAAGGAAAGAAGAGAGAGAAGGGGAAATAGGGAGGGAGGGAAGAAGGAAGGAAAGAAGGAA
Source organism: Erythrolamprus reginae (assembly GCF_031021105.1). Classification (NCBI taxonomy): domain Eukaryota; kingdom Metazoa; phylum Chordata; class Lepidosauria; order Squamata; family Dipsadidae; genus Erythrolamprus; species Erythrolamprus reginae. Next base: position 5,541,468 of record NC_091953.1, on the reverse strand, counting down.
GGAAGAAGAAACAGAAGAGGAACATTGGAGGGAGGATGGAAGGAAGGAAATATGAAAGAAAGAAGGAGAGAGAGAGAAGGGGAAAAGGGAGGGAGAGAAGAAGAAAGGAAGGAAGGGGAGAGAGAAAGAGGAGGGGGAAATTTGGAGGATGAAAGGAAGAAAGGATAGATGGAAGGAAGGAAATAGAAAAGAAGGAAGGAGAAAGAGATAGAGAGAGAAGGGGAAATGGGGAGGGAAGGAGGAAGGAAGGAAGGAAGGAGAGAGAGGGGAGAATTCAGAGGATGGAAGGAAGAAAGGATAGATGGAAGGAAGGAAATAGAAAGGAAGGAAGGACAGAGAGATAGAAGGGGAAATAGGGAGGGAGGGAGGGAAGGAAGGGAGAAAGGAGAGAGAGGAGGGGGAAATTGGGAGGATGGAAGGAAGGAAGGATAGATGTAAGGAAGGAAATAGAAAAGAAGGAAGGTGAGAGAAGGGGGAAATAGGAAGGGCGGAAGGAAGTAGAGGGAAAAGGGAAATTGGGAGTGAGGAACAGAGGAAGGAAAAATATTCAATCAACCATATATCTCTTAACTAAATTATACTGCATTTCCTTTATATATCTTCTGCATTTCTGAAGACAGCTCTCCAACTTTGCAAAAGTTTTCTTACAGAAAACTGAAAAACAGGTTGGGGTGGCTTTTGCATCCATGGCACATTCCTTAGCCCTCTCTGCTTCCTTTATCCAGGGGCTTAAGCCTCTTTATTTCTCACCCCGGACAGTACTGGAATGGTGAACTTTCAGAGAGTGCAGGGGGGGTGGAACCCCGAAGTTACACACAGCAGCTTGCAAAAACAAACAAAACAGGACAAAAAGAGCTTCACTTGATTGATCAATGTGTTGAATCTCACTCACTCACAGTGTGTAGAGTTATGGAGAGAGGGGAAGGGAGGGAGGGCGAGAGAGGAGAGGAGAAGAGAGAATTGAAGAGAAGAGAAAGAGAGAGGGAGGGAGGCAGAGACAGAGAAAGATAGGGAAAGAGAGAGAGAGAAAGAAAAAGAGATAGAGAGAGAGGGTGGAGGAGAGGAGAGAAAGAGAGAGGGAGGCAGGAAGAGACAGAGAAAGATAGAGAAAGAGGAAGGAAGAGAGGAGAGAAGAGAAGAGGGAGAAAGAGATAGAGAAAGAAAAAGATAGAGAAAGAAAGAGAGAGAAAGGAGTGGAGAGGAGAGAAGGAGACAGGGAGGCAAGCAGGCGGAGAGAAGGAGAGAAAAAGAGATAGAGAAAGAGGGAAAGAAAGAAAGAAAGAAAAGGGGGAAACTGAGAGAGAAGAGAAGAGGAGAGAAAGAGGAAGGTAGGCAGGCAGAGAGACAGAAAGAAAGAGAAAGAAAGAAAGAAAGAAAAGGAGGAGACTGAGAGGAGACAAGAGAAGGGAAAGAGGGAGGGAGAAAGAAAGAAAGAAAAAGAGATAGAGAAAGAAAGAGAGAGAGAGAAAGGAGCGGAGAGGAGAGAAGGAGAGAGGGAGGCAAGCAGGCAGAGAGAAGGAGAAAGAAAAAGAGATAGAGAAAAAGGGAAAGAAAGAAAGAAAGAAAGAAAAAACAAAGAAACAAAGAAAAGGGGGAGACAGAGAGATAACAGAAGAGGAGAGAAAGAGGAAGGTAGGCAGGCCGAGAGACAGAAAGAAAGAGAAAGAAAGAAAGAAAGAAAAGGGGGAGACTGAGAGAGGAGAGAAGAGAAGAGAAAGAGGGAGGGAGAAAGAAAGAAAAAGAGATAGAGAAAGAAAGAGAGAGAGAGAAAGAAGTGGAGAGGAGAGAAGGAGAGAGGGAGACAAGCAGGCAGAGAGAAGGAGAAAGAAAAAGAGATAGAGAAAAAGAGAAAGAAAGAAAGAAAGAAAGAAAAAACAAAGAAAAGGGGGAGACAGAGAGATAACAGAAGAGGAGAGAAAGAGGAAGGTAGGCAGGCCGAGAGACAGAAAGAAAGAGAAAGAAAGAAAGAAACAAAGAAAAGGGGGAGACTGAGAGAGGAGAGAAGAGAAAGAGGGAGGGAGAAAGAAAGAAAAAGAGAGAGAGAAAGAAAGAGAGAGAGAGAAAGAAGTGGAGAGGAGAGAAGGAGAGAGGGAGACAAGCAGGCAGAGAGAAGGAGAAAGAAAAAGAGATAGAGAAAAAGAGAAAGAAAGAAAGAAAGAAAAAACAAAGAAAAGGGAGAGACAGAGAGATAAGAGAAGAGGAGAGAAAGAGGAAGGTAGGCAGGCCGAGAGACAGAAAGAAAGAGACAGAAAGAAAGAAAGACAGAGAAGAGAGGGAGAGGGATGGGGGCTATGAACCCTTTGAGACAATACAAGATGGACATGGCCATACTTCAGAGGTCCAAAGCGATTTAATGCTGCAATTGAACCCAAACTGGAGACCTTGATTCCTTGAATCCATGCAAGACCTAGAGAAAGTTGCTGAAATTGAACTTGAATCTGCTTTCATGGTGAAAAGAAGGACCAGGGGAGACATGATAGAAGTCTTCCAATATCTCAGGCGTTGCCACAAAGAAGTACTCTCTGCGAAGAATGTTTTCCAAGCCCTAAGTCTTTGCAGGGATTTTTTCCATTGCTCTATTTGCTCGGAATGTTTCTTTCAAGGTACTAATGATTTTCCCACCTCTTACTGGTTTGCAAGCTCTTTCATTGTTACTCTCTCCAAATAAAGTTTTTTTAAAGCCCTAACCAGCGGATAAAATAATGTGCTGGCTAAGGACGCTGGCGAGATGAATACCTGGTAAGGAGATTATTTTTTCCTATTTTCCTCCTCAAAAACTAAGGTGCGTTTTATATTCTGGTGTGTCTTATACTCCAAAAAATATGATACAGTGATACCTCTACTTACAAACTTAATTGATTCCATGACCAGGTACTTAAGTAGAAAAGTTTGTAAGAAGAAGCAATTTTTCCCATAGGAATCAATTTAAAAACAAATGATTGGGGAAACCACAGGGATGGTGGAGGCCCTGCTTCCTCCCAGGAGATTCCTAGAGAGGCCCCATAGAGGCTTCTCCCCACCTTTTCCGGCCCTGTTTCCTCCCAGGAGATTCCTAGAGAGGCCCCACAGAGGTTTCCCCCTGCCTTTTCTGGGTACAGTTTTGGAGGCTCGGGTTTGTGTTGTGGTTGGCTCTGGCCCAGCTCCTGCCCCAGGGAATGTGGAGGTGCAGCGGAAACATCAACATATTCTAGGCCTGTTTTGTTGCCGGCAGAGTCAGGGAGTGCAGTTTCCTCGGACGAAGAAGAAGGTGGGGGTGACTTGGAAGAGGGGGGCTTAGCACACAGCCCAGGAAGCCAATCACCATTATCTTCGGTCGATTCGGATGACGAAGTGTTAGACCCACGCAGGCACAGACTTATGCATCGAAGAGACCAATTGAGGACATATTACAGGAGATAAGAGAGGCCACCTGTGTTTGGGTGGGGCTCCAGCAATTAGAGCTGCTGCTATAAATAGCAGCGTGCTAGTCTGGCTGTTGTGGAAGATTATCTGATCGCAGTTCTTCAGGATTGTGCCTCACTGTCTGAACTTTGTTTGTGGATTTTTCACGCCTTTGACACCAAAGCAGAGTAAAGTGTGTGTGTGTTTCACTTCGTGGGAATAAGGAGGGCTGTGACATTTCTTCACAGCTACTAGCTAAGTACTTAAGGACTGATTAAGGGGATTGTACAGACTACCAGGTTGTTTTGGGACGAGTGCTCTTTGCAATACAAAAAGGGTGCTTTGTTTCTTTTGCATTTTGTGATGAAGGACATTGTTTTGATTTTTCAAACGTGTGTGTGTCTGAAATTTGTACCCGTGAATTTTCGGGAGGCTTCTACCAGAGAGCCCGGCAGAACAGGTTTATAAGTGGAAAATGGTTCTTTAGAAAAGGCAAAATAAAGCTTGAACACCCGGTTCTTATCTAGAAAAGTTCATAAGTAGAGGCATTTGTAGGTAGAGGTACCACTGTATGTCCTCTCCTCTCCTTTCCTCTCTCCTTTTCCCTTCCCTTCCCTCCTGACACCACCTGGGCCCTGCCTTAAACCAGGAGAGTATCTCTCTATCACCAGGAACTCCTGGACGGAGAGGAAAGGAGGGGGGCTGCCACGGGGCGGGTCTTCCGAGAAAGACCTTTTTGAAGGCATCCCAAGAGAGAAAAGTGCAAATAATGAGAAACCAGGAGCCAAACGGCAGCCCCCAAGGAGGCTTTTGGCTCCAGGACCTCTGCGAGAAAGATACAGCCTTGCTAAGAAGGGGGGATTTTGGTCCCCCTTCCACTTTCCCCCCACCCTGAAAAAAGGGGGTCGAGAAGGGCAACACAATGGCTTTGACCTCTTCCTTCAAGTTGTGCAGCAGGACACACAATTCCTTGCCAGGCTGGTGTGTTGTTAACATGTAGACCTGCTGGATTTTTGGATATTCCTCCAACAAATGTTCCTGGTCCCACTCTGGAACGGATCTCCATGGGAAAAGAATTAGGAATATTTCTCTGCAAACCAAGCCCTTCGGTGTAGGCTTTAGGTGAGCCAAAAGGCCAGAGCATCTGAGAGAGGTAAGCCTCAAAACACCCACCTTCCTCGCAATCCCCAGGCTTTTTTAAAAAAGGAAGTGGAGAGCTCCTTATGGCCACTGGGATAAATCAGTGTTTTCTCTCACTGCAGGCAAAAAGGGCAAGGGGCAGCTGCGTCAATATTTATGAAATCTGGAATTTGGTTTTGAATTCCAGGCCGATTTGTCTACTGAGTTTGGGTCTGCAGGGTAGGGATTGAGAGATCTACGGGTATTGGAAAACTTCAGCTGGATATTGGTGGCTCGCTCTGTCACTCTCTCTTTCTCTTTCCTTCTGTTTTTTTTCCTGTTTGTCTGTCTCTTTTTCTATCTCTTTTTCTCTCTTTCTCACTTTCCTCCTCTTTCTTTCTTTCTTTCTTTCTTTCTCTCTCTTTCTCTCTGTCTCTCTTTCTCACTCTTTTTTACACTTTTTCTCTCTCTTTCTCTCCCTTCTCCTTCTCTCTCTCTCTTTTCTTCTCTCCCTTTTTTCTTTCTCTCTCTCCCTCTTTCTCTTTCTCTCTCCCCATTTCTCTCTTCTTCTTTCTCCCTCCCTCTTTTTCTCTCTTTTTTTCTCTCTCTCACTCTCTCACTCTCTTCCTCTTTATTTCTTTCTCTCTCTTTCTCTCTCTCTCTTTCTTGTTCTCTCACTCTTTCTCTTTCTCTTTCTCTCTCTGCCTCTGTCCCCCACTCATTTGCTCTCTCTCTCTCTCTCTCTCTCTCTCTCTCTCTCTCTCTCTCTGTGTATATACATATATATATATATATATATATATATATATATATATACAGCAAAAACGTGATATATATATATATATATATATATATATGTATGTATGTACTGTATGTATGTATGTATCACATATATATCTTTCACACAGATAGAGAGAAAAGAGGGAGAATGATTATGGAATTATGGAAATTGTTAGATTTTATTTTTGCAGCTACAAGATTGGTTGGTTTCTTGGTTTGTTGCTTAGACGTTTCCAAGTATGCAGTCCAAAGGGAATCTCAACTCTTGATAGTTTCCACAAATTGCTTCTTGCCCTGCCTTCTGGTGCTTTGGGGAATAACTTGACCCCTCTTCTTTGTGGCAGCCCCTAAAATACTGGAATAATGCTGCATTTAGGGTTACCGGAGCCACAGGTATGTGCTGTTGCTCATGTGTGTGTGTGTGTAAGGGGAGCTCAAACAAAATACTTTAACTTAGAGAAACTATTTTTTCTGCCTTTTCCTTTGTTTTGAATAGTGCATACAAATTCCCTGTATTTTCGGGTTATACAAGGCAACCGAGACATAATTATTTAGCTATCACTCTACCATTGCTACAACAACAAACCTAGCAGTGGTCCAGGACTTTTGCACAGTGCGGTGTGTAACAGGCAAATCTTTGCACAAAATCCAGTTTTTCCACTCCTGTTTTATATGTGGGGGAATCTCAAAGGAGACTTGCAAACTGGCCATTGGTGGGGTGTTTTTTAAAATTATTATTTTGTTCTTCCTTTTTTTTTTTCTATTCCTAACCGAACCTGGAAGTTTTTCACAAGCTATCCAGCTGTTAAAATTGGTTTATGAAGCCCAGCCAGCCAAAGCAAGAATAGCAACAGCTGAAGAATTAAATTCCCCGCTCGGATAGTTTTGAAGCTGCGTGGTTGCTGCCCTCGTTATTCCCTTCTTTGTGGTTTTTCATTTTTGTGTTAGCTGGGTACCCTGTTTCCCCCAAAAAGAGACATCCCCTGAAAATAGAATAGAATAGAATAGAAAATATTGAGTGGAATGGAATAGAATAGAATAGAATAGAATAGAATAGAATAGAAAATATTGAGTGGAATGGAATAGACTAGACAAGAATAGAATAGAACAGAATAGAATAGAATAGAAAATATTGAGTGGAATGGAATGGAATAGACTAGATGAGAATAGAATAGAATAGAATAGAATAGAAAATATTGAGTGGAATGGAATAGACTAGACGAGACTAGAATAGAATAGAATAGAATAGAATAGAAATCTTTATTGGCCAAGTGTGATTGGACACACAAGGAATTTGTCAATGGTGCAGATGCTCTCAGTGTACATAAAAGAAAAAGATACATTTGTCAAGAATCATGAGGAACAACGCTTAATGATTGTCATAGGCTACAAAAAAGCAATGGGGAAACAGTCAATATTAATATAAATCGTAAGGCTACAAGCAACAAGTTACAGTCATACAGGCATAAGTAGGAGGAGATGGATGATAGGAACAATGAGAAGACTAATAGTAATTGTAATGCAATCTTAGTGAATAGTTTGACAGTGTTGAGGGAATTATTTGTTTAGCAGAGTGATGGCATTTCGGGGGAAAACTGTTCTTGTGTCTAGTTGTCTTGGTGTGCAGTGCTCTGTAGCGACGTTTTGAAGGTAGGAGTTGAAGCAATTTGTGCCCAGGATGCGAAGGGTCAGTAAATATTTTCACCACCCTCTTTTTGACTCGTGCAGTACACAGGTCCTCAATGGAAGGCAGGTGGGCAGCAATTGTTTTTTCTGCAGTTCTGATTCTCCTCTGAAGTCTGTGTCGGTCTTGTTGGGTTGCAGAACCAAATCAGACAGTTATAGTGGTGAAGATGACAGACTCAATAATTCTGTAGAAGTCCACAAGTCTTAAAGTTACCAAGTTTGAAGACCTCTGATTTATCACAACTCTGATATTTGCAGACATAGAGACACATTGTCAGTCCGAATATTTTTTCCCCCAAGACTTTCATGCCTGTCCTATCAAGGGCTAACAGAAGCAAAATTCCTGCCTCCTGCCTGCTTTAAACAGCTTTTCCAAATTAATTTCCCTGCATTGCAAAGCCAAGCTTTCTGTGCTTGTACTTAGGCTAAATTTTTAATCGGTATAGCTAGCAGTTAGGAATATTTTTTAAATGTTATTTGATTTGCATGGATGATGAATAGATAATAAAAGATGTTATGTGTGCATGCGTTATTGATTTAGAAGACTGATATACGGCTCCCCATAAAACATTTCAGAATAGTTTAACAGTGAAATTTAAAAGGGATAATAAAGGAACAGTAAGTTAAAGCAGTTTTATAAAATGCAGCGATGTGGCTGTAGTATTCTCTTCACTTATGCAGCTGATGCCTCATGTAGGTTTGATAGATTGGATTGAGTTGGATTGTGTTCTGTTGGGTTGGGTTGGGTGGGGTGGGGTGGGGTAGGGTTGGGTTGGGTTGGATTTACAAAGATAGAAACATAGAAGATTGACGGCAGAAAAAGACCTCCTGGTCTATCTAGTCTGCCCTTATACTATTTCCTGTATTTTATCTTAGGATGGATATATGTTTATCCCAGGCGTGCTTCAATTCAGTTCCTGTGGATTTACCAATGTAGGGCTTTATAGGTCATTACCAACACTTTGAATTGTGAAAAGAAACTGATCCGCAGCCAGTGCAGGCCGCGGAGTGTTGACGAGACGTGGGCATATCTAAGAAAGCCCACGATTGCTCTCGCAGCCGCATTCTGCACGATCTGAAGTTTCCGAACACTCTTCAAAGGTAGCCCCATGTAGAGAGCATTACAGTAGTCAAACCTCGAGGTGATGGGGGCATGAGTGACTGTGAGCAATGACTCCCTGTTCAAATAGGGCCACAACCGGTTGTTCTGTCGGGCTCTCTGGTAGAATCCTCCCCAAAATTCACAAGTACAAATTTCAGACACACACACGTTTGAAAATTCAAAACAATGTTCTTTATAATGAAAATTCACTTAAACTAAGCCCTCTTTTGGTATAGAAAAGAGCACTCGTCTCCAAACAAACTGGTAATTTATACAAGTCCCTTATCAGTTCTGTGATACTTAGCTTGCAGCTGTGAGGCAATTCACAGTCCTTCTTCTTTCACAAAGTGAAACACACTTTGCTCTGGTTTAGTTTCAAAGCGGGGAAAAATCAGCACACAAAAAGTCAAACGCAGCAAAGCAGGTACGAAACACAAAGATCAGATAATCCTCCACAATGGCCAAACCCATAGGCTGCTATTTATAGCAGCCTCACTAATCACCCAACCCAACCACAGGTGGCCTCATTTTCTTTCATAATAATCTCTCAGTTGTTGTTGCCTATGCATCGCTCTCCGCATGTGTGGCTGTATCATTAACTCTTGTTCTGAATCCAAGGAGGAGCTAGATAATTGATCTCCTTCTGAGCTGTCTGTCCCACTTGCCTCCTCCCTGTCACTCATGTCTTCTTGGTCAGAGGAGCCTTCATCAGCAGATTCCACCGGGGGCAAAACAGGCCTGCAGCATGTGGATGTCTCCCCCACATCCACAGTCCTTGGGGCAGGAGCTGGGCCAGAGCTAACCACAACACCGGTGCACCAGGTGAACCTGGGCAAATGCCTCCATTTACCTCCTGAAAAAAGACCTTTGGAACCTGGATGACTGAGAATCTCCATAGACATATCCTTTGTCGTATTTATATTTTGTGCTTTTTTTCTTTTTTTATACTTTTATTATTCTGGTTGGTATCCCTTCGGTAGATGCATTTGGGATGTTAATCGAGCTGACATTTTACCCCGATGGAAGATTTGAAAAGTGGAATAACCAGCGGAATCCCAACAGAAACAGCAAATTAAAACAAATGTCAAGGCTCCCAAACATTCAATTTTCCTATTAGAGTGTGCCACATTCTGATTTAGGGAGCGAGGAAGTGAAAACGAAAAATAATTAACCAGAATGTAGAATGCAATTTCTCAATTTTCTCAAGGCGAATTGCTCGGTAAGGATTGTTCCAATGTGGAATTTCTTTTTTTTTTACAGGAACAATGCATAGAGAGAATTTGGTATTTTAAGGAGGTTTGGCCTGTCTATTTGTTGATACAGTGGTACCTCTTCTTATATACTTAATTCCTTCTATGAGCAGGTTCTTAAGTAGAAAAGTTTGTAAGTAGAAGCAATTTTTCCCATAGGAATCAATGTAAAAGCAAATAATGCGTGCAAACCCATTAGGAAAGAAATAAAAGCTCGGAATTTGGGTAGGAGAAGGAGGAGGAGGAAGAAGAGGAGGAGGACAGTCACTGCCCAGAGTGAAGGGAGCGTTTCTTTTCTCTGGGCGCTGGCAGAGGTTTATTCCCTCTCCAAGCGGCCAGAGAAAGGAAAATGCTTTGTTCTCTCTGGGCTGCCAAAGCCTCCTTAATCGCCACCAAAAGGCTCCTCTGGCAGCCCAGAATAGCCCGAGATGGCCAGGATTAAAGTGGGAATGGCAGGAAACTGGGCGGGCCTTCGTGCCGCTCTCAAATTTCCTGGGAAAATTTTCCAGGCTCGGGTTCTTAAGTAGAAAATGGTTCTTGGTAAGAGGGAAAATTAATCAAGTATGGTGAGTATTCTATGAGAATTCTTTGAGTATTCTGTGAGAATTCGTTGAGTATTTAGAATTCTTTGAGTATTCCATGAGAAGTCAGTGAGAATTCTTTGAGTATTCCATGAGAATCCCATGAGAATTCCATGCTGTGCTGTTTGGGGAACTCTGGGAGTTGAAGTCTACGCCTCTTAAAGTTACCATGGCCAAGAAACACCAACCTATCCAAAGTTTCCATTAAAACAAAGAACCAAATGGAGCCCAGTAACGTCTTCAAGTCAAAGCAAGTCCTTGGCAAGAGGTTCAACTGAGCCCCGCTCGACTAACGGAGTAGACACAAAGTTTGCAAGCAAGTAGAGTGGGCGTCCCTTGTCCCTTGTTTACAAAGCCACTTTTTGTGTAAGAGAATGGCAAACAAGCCACCCAAGCCAAGAGCAGACTTCTCAGCACATTGGGGTCAACCTTCTAAACACACCGCCGGCTCCATCTCATAATGCTCCTGCTAAATCTGTTCCCCAGGGCTCCACATTGTTTGGCTTGGAGAGCCTCCATTGTCCTCTCTCCTGTTTGCTCCCCTCGTCCTCTGGAATCTTGTTTGCTTAGTTTCCCGTTCAGACAAAACTTGTGTGTTTCCAAGTCTCCTTGAGCTCTGTTTCCCTTGAGCTGCCTTTATCCCCCAGCTCAGCTGAAATTTCTTTTTTAGCAACAGCTAGGACTTGATAGGTCAGTATGTCTGACCATATCAGCAAGGTTATTTATTTATTTTATTTTTATTGATTGATTTTGTCCAATACAAATTGAAAGTTGTAGTAGTAAATATCAGGGAAGGGATAGAAGAAGAGATATGAGAATAGAATACATCAATGAAGAGTAGAAGAAGGATATATGGATGGGAGAAAAGATATATAAAATATAGGAGAGACAATTGGACAGGGGACGGAAGGCACACGAGTGCACTTATGCTCGCCCCTTACTGACCTCTAAGGAATCTGGAGAAGTCAACCATGGAAAGTCTAAGGGAAAAATGTTGGGGGTTGGGGGTTGACACCACAGAGTCTGGTAATGAGTTCCATGCTTCAACAACTCGATTGCTAAAGTCATATTTTTTTACAGTCAAGTTTGGAGCGGTTGATATTAAGTTTGAACCTGTTGCGTGCTTTTGTGTTATTGCGGTTGAAGCTGAAGTAGTTGTTGACAGGCAGGATGTTGCAGCCTATGTTGCAAGGCTGCTAAAATGGCAAGATTGAGGAGGGACCTTGGAGGTCTTCTAGTCCAACCCCCTGCTTAGGCAGGAAACCCTACACCACTTCAGACAAATAGCTATCCAACGTCTTTTTTAAAACCTCCAGTGTTGGAGCATTCACAACTTCTGGAGTGTTAGTACTACTCTGTATGTAACAGTTGGGTTTGGCACTACAGTAATCCCTCGCTACTTCACGGTTCATCCTTTGCGGATTCGCTACTTCACGGGTTTTCAAAGGGGGCTTAATTTATTTATTTTATTCATTCATTCATTCATTCATTCATTCATTCATTCATTCATTCATTTATTAGATTTGTATGCCACCCCTCTCCGTAGACTCAAATCCATTAAATCCATTGAAAATTTTAAATCCATTAAAAATTAATAAAATTCTTCTACAGTGCTACTATACTCTATTAAAGAAACTGGTAGGATATCACGTGTAGTTCCAGCTGAGAAACATTATAGAATGACTGTTTAATGCAAAGGGTGGGTTTTAAAAGTCCAAAGACTCGTTAAATGTATAAAAAATGCCTTTCCTCTACTTCATGGAAATTCTTTTTTCACGGGTGGTCTTGGAACGCATCCCCTGCGAAAAGCGAGGTATATAAACAATCTAATAATGAATGTTTTTGCGTATTGAAACACTATGGCTTTAAGAGTTAATGTTGGGAATTGCCACAAGGGGGAGCCAGAAGCGTGATTCTTCCCCTCTGTATTCTTCTGCTCATTTTGTGCTGATTTATTTGTAGTAAGAACTGTGTGTTCGGTGAATTCTGGGAGTTGAAGTCCAAATATCTTCAAACTGCCAAGGTTGGGAAACACTTTTGGCTCATATTTCAATGATTAAGTCACTCTTTAGTGTGGTTTTCACTTCCAGTGGTCACTAGATGAATGATAACAATTCGAGGTCCACCTGCTTGTAGTTTTCCCCACCTTCATTTCACACCTGTGCAAACCGACTTTTCCCTGCCCTGCCCCCCCTTTCTCCCTCTTCCTTTTCTCTCTTTCTCCTCTTTCTACCATCCCTTTTCCCTTTCTCTCTTTTTCTCTTCCTCCTTCCCTTCATCCCTCTTCCTGTCTCTCCCACCTCCCCTTATCTCCCTCTTTCTCCCCTTCATTTTTATCCCTATCTCACTCTCTCTCTCCCACTTTCTCCCCCTCCCCTCCCTCCTCTTTCTCTCATCCCTTCCCATTCTTCCTTTTTCTCCTTCTCCCTCCCTTTCTCTCCCTCCCTCTTTCTCCCTTTCTCTCTCCATCTTTCTCCTCCCCTCTCTCTTTCTTCCCCTCCCTCTCTCTCCCCCCTTTCTCCCATCCCTTCCCTTTCTTCCTTTTTCTCCCCCTCCCTTCCTTTCTCTCCCTCCCTCTCTTTTTCCCCTCCCTCTCCCTTTCTCTCTTTCTCCCCTCCCTCTTTCTCTCTCTCCCTCCCTCTCTCTCTCTCCCCCTCCCTTTCTCTCTTTCTCCCATCACTCTTTCTCCCCTCTTTCTCCCATCCCCTTTCACTTTCTTCCTTTTCCCCTTTCCCCCTCCCTTTCTCCCCTCTCCCTCTTTCTCCCTTTCTCTCTCCCTCTTTCTCCTCCCCTCTCTCTTTCTTCCCCTCCCTCTCACTCCCCCCTTTCTCCCATCCCTTCCCTTTCTTCCTTTTTCTCCCTCTCCCTCCCTTTCTCTCCCTCCCTTTTCCCCCACCCTTTCTCTCTTTCTCCCCTCCCTCTTTCTCTCCCTCCCTCTCTCTCTCCCCCTCCCTTTCTCTCTTTCTCCCCTCGCTCTTTCTCCCCTCTTTCTCCCCTCCCCTTTCCCTTTCTTCCTTTTCCCCTTTCCTCCTCCCTTTCTCCCCTCTCCCTCTTTCTCCCTTTCTCTCTCTCCCCCTCTCTTTTTCCCATCCCATCCCCTCCCTCCCTCTCTCTTTCTCCTCCTCCTCCTTTCTCTCCCCTCTCTTTCTCCCATCCCCTTTTCCTTTCTCGCTTTTTTCTCTTTCTCCCTCCCTTTCTCCCTTTATCTCTCTTTCTTCCTCCCTCTTTTTCCCACTCCCCACCTCTCTCTCCCTCTCTCCCTTTCTCTCTCTTTCTTCTTCCCTCTTTCTCCCACTCCCCACCTCTCTCTCTCCCTCTCTCTCTCTCTCTTTCTCCCCTCTCTCTTTTGTCTCCCTGACTATACGGATGATAAAATACGCACCAACCTAAATTATAAATAGAAGATACAAAGAAAAAGAAAAGAACTTGCATCATTAATGAATACGTCAAGAGATTCTTACCAGCCCAGGACTTAAAACGTTTGCTCACATCAAAGCGCAGAGCGATCAAAAGCCGCGTGTTTCCCTGAAGGCTTTCATAGAAAACCAAGGAAGGGGAAGGAAAAAACAACTAGAAATAAAGGGGTGGAAAAAGAGGAAAAGAAAGAAACTGCCTCCGCTTTCGATACAGTGGATTATTGTAAGAAATGAAAATTAATGTAAACAGATGGGAGATAACAATATATTAAATGCATGAAATTTATGTAGCTTGGAGGAAGATGCTAATTGCAAGGAACAGCGCCAGAGTTGCATCCCGGGTTTCGGGTTGTCTTGTGTTTTTAATGAAGGCCAAGTGGAATTTGGGGTTGGCGGTTCGGGAAAGTAGCACATTGCAAAAAGAGACGGTGACCCACTAAAACCATTTTCTATTTTAGGGACGTGTGGAATTAAATGAAAACTGTATCTTTGGGAACTGGGCTAACCTAGGCAGATCATGGCGGAGGGGGGGCGTAGGCACAATGGTGCACTTATGCACGCCCCATACAATCCTCTTCGAAAAGGGGACAGGTCAACTGTACATAAGAACCTAAGAAGAACCATGCTGAATCAGTCCAAAGCCCATCGAGTCCAGCATTCTGTGTCACATAGTGGCCCACCAATTGTCCATGGGGATCTTCAGCAGAAAGAGAAGGCAAAACCCTCCCTTTCCCCTGACCCCCAACAAATGGTACTCAAGGGAATCCTGCCTGCCTCAACCAACATAGAGGCGGCAAATGGACATCCGTTTCAATAACCACCGATACACTTGGCATCCATGAATCTGTCTAATCCTGCCTTGAAGCTATCCAGGCTGACAGCTGTCACGACCTCTTCTGGAAGTGAATTCCATCAACCAAGGACCCTCTAGGTGAAGAAATATTCCCCTTGATTTGTCCTCACTTTCTTACCTATGAGCTTTAGAGAGGGCCTCCTCGTCCTAGTATTGTGTGATAGAGAAAAGAATTTTTCTCTATCCACCTTTTCTATCCCATGCATAGTTTTATACACTTCGATCAACGCCGTCTTTCAAGGCTGGAGAGACCAAGGCGTTGCAACCTGGTTTCATAAGGGAGGGGCTCCATTTCCTTGATCATTCTTGTTGCCCTTTTTTGCACCTTTTCCAGTTCCATTATATCTTTCTTGAAGTGCGGTGACCAGAACTGTACACAGTACTCCAAGCGTGGTCTCACCATCAATTTGTACAGAGGTAATACAACACTTACTGACTTATTTTCGATTCCCTTCCTAATCATGCCAAGTATCGAATTTGCTTTTTTTACTGCTGCTGCACACTGGGTTGACATCTTCATTGAGCTGTCCATCAAGATCTCTTTAACTGTAGAGACAATCTGGAACCCATACCACATCTCAGACATCAACACCCTTGAAAATGTCCACAGATATTTCATCAGAAGAGCCCTTCACTCCTCCACTCGAAACAGAATATCCTACGAAAATAGATTAATAATCCTGGGCCTAGAAAGCCTAGAACTACGGCGCCTAAAACACGATTTGAGCATTGCCCACAAGATCATATGCTGCAACGTCCTACCGGTTAATGACTACTTCAGCTTCAACCGCAATAACATAAGAGCACACAACAGATTCAAACTTAATACGAACCGCTCCAAACTTGACTGCAAAAAATATGATTTCTACAATCGAGTTATCGAAGCGTGGAACTCATTACCGGACTCAATAGTGTCAACCCCCAACCCCCAACATTTCTCCCTTAGACTCTCCACGATTGACCTCTCCAGGTTCCTAAGAGACCAGTAAGGGGCGTGCATAAGTGCACTGGTGTGCCTTTCGTCCCCTGTCCAATTGTCTTTCCTTTCTCTCATTTATCATATACAGTGATCCACCGCTCGTTGCGAGGGTTCCGTTCCAGGACCCCCCGCAACGAGCGGGTTTTCGCGAAGTAGCGCTGCGGAAGTAAAAACACCATCTGCGCATGTGCAGATGGTGTTTTTAACTTCCGCAGCGCTAGCGAGGAGCCGAATAATTGGGGGCGGCGCGGCTGTTTTAAAACGTCGCCGCCGGCATGGGGGGCTTCCTAGCAGCCCCCCAAACCCGGGTTGGGGGTCCGGGGGGTGCTGGCAAGCCCCCCATGCCGGCGGCGACGTTTTAAAACAGCCGCGCCGCCCCCAATCTTCGGCTCCTCGCTAGCGGGCTTTCGAGATGAGTCCTGAAGCGAATTCGCTTCAGGACTCAGCTCGAAAGCGGCGAGAGCTAGCGCCCAGCCCCGTGACATTCGCTTTCCTGCCGCCCGCAGCCGAGTGATCCTGGGCTCCTTCGCAACCTCGGCGAGCTTCCTGGGCATGAAAGCTCACGAAAACCAGGAAGCTCTCTGAGGTTGCGAAGGAGCCCACGATCACTCGGCTGCAGGCGGGAGGAAGGCGAATGCCACGGGGCTGGGCTCGGTTATCCCCTCGGCTCCCCTCGTACCAGCCCCGCCGCGGAAGGCTCCATTCTGTTCCCTGAATCACTTTGAATCCAGCAGCTTCTGCTGGATACGGGCGGTGGGTGGGACGAGCGGTGCGGAAGCCAGGGGCTGTGGCAGCTCGCCCCCCCATCGCCCGTATCCAGCAGAAGCGGCGGGATTCAAAGTGCTGGGGTGGGGGGGTGGGGGGGTGTCCGTTCCGCGGCGAGGCTGGTAAGGGGGGGGGAGCCGAGCCCAGCCCCGTGACATTCGCTTTCCTGCCGCCCGCAGCCGAGTGATCCTGGGCTCCTTCGCAACCTCGGAGAGCTTCCTGGGCATGAAAGCTCACGAAAACCAGGAAGCTCTCTGAGGTTGCGAAGGAGCCCACGATCACTCGGCTGCAGGCGGGAGGAAGGCGAATGCCACGGGGCTGGGCTCGGTTCCGTCCTCGGCTCCCCTCCTACCAGCCCCGCCGCGGAAGGCTCCATTCTGTTCCCTGAATGGAGACCGCCGGCCGCTCAATCGGGCCGGCAGGGAACAGAATGGAGCGTTCCACGGCGGGGCTGATAAGGGGGGGGAGCCGAGCCCAGCCCCGTGACATTCGCTTTCCTGCCACCCGCAGCCGAGTGATCCTGGGCTCCTTCGCAACCTCGGAGAGCTTCCTGGGCATGAAAGCTCACAAAAACCAGGAAGCTCTCTGAGGTTGCGAAGGAGCCCACGATCACTTGGCTGCAGGCGGGAGGAAGGCGAATGCCATGGGGCTGGGCTCGGTTATCCCCTCGGCTCCCCTCCTACCAGCCCCGCCGCGGAAGGCTCCATTCTGTTCCCTGAATCACTTTGAATCCAGCAGCTTCTGCTGGATACGGGCGGTGGGTGGGACGAGCGGTGAGGAAGCCAGGGGCTGTGGCAGCTCGCCCCCCCATCGCCCGTATCCAACAGAAGCGGCGGGATTCAAAGTGCTGGGGTGGGGGGGGGGTCCCGACAGCCCCCCACCCCAGCACTTTGAATCCAGCAGCTTCTGCTGGATACGGGCGGTGGGTGGGACGAGCGGTGCGGAAGCCAGGGGTGTGGCAGCTCGCCCCCCCATCGCCCGTATCCAGCAGAAGCAGCGGGATTCAAAGGGATTCAAGGCTAACTTCTGCGCTTGGCTTGAGGACTCAGCTGGGAAGCGGCACGGGTGTTTTAAAAGGTCTCCGCCGGCATGGGGGGCTTCCTACCACACACCCCCCGAACCCCCAACCCGGGTGTGGCCGGGCGAGCAGCGAGCAAATGGCGGGTGGCCGGGCGAACGGCGGGCGAACGGCGGGCGAGCGGGTGCTGGGGGGGCTTCTCGCCCTCCCGCCAGCAAGAGGGGGAAGACCCAGGGAAGCCGCCCAGCAGCTGATCTGCCCGGCGGGGAACACCATCTACGCATGCGTGGCCATAGGAAAAGGGCGTGCATGCGCAGATGGTGTTTTTACTTCCGGGTTGAAAAATCGCGATGTAGCCCGTTCGCAATGGCCGGGGACGCAATAACCGGGGGATCACTATATATTCTCTTCCTTTCATATATCCTCTCCTCTAAGTTCACTTTTACCCTTATATATATTACTACATGTCTATTTTTCTTCCTATGTATTTGTGTATTGGACAAATGCATAAATAAAAATAATAAAAATAATAGAAACACTTTTGATTACATCATAGTCTGCAGCCAATACTTTCTATTCCTTTTTTTTTTCTTTTTCAAGCAGGACATAAAACAATACAATACAATCTTACGTTTCCAATACACCTTTGCATCAAATAATTAATGCAAAGGTGTGTTAGAAACCTCAGTGCTCCTGGGCAATTGTTCTCATTCGCCTTCAGTGGTATTGACATTAAAATTTGGGTATGGCCATTTATTTTTCACATGGTCTAAACATTATTCTGAGTTACTCCCAGGTAGTTTGAGTTTATCCTTCAGGGTCAGAAGACTTAGAAGGAAACGTGTCAATGGCTTAATTCCTACCTGAAGTCAAAGTTAACCTATGATTATTGTTTCACCTTAAAATACACTTTACGCAAGGGTTGAGCTCCCAGCTTCCTTTGAAATTACACCATCAGAAAACTTGTGTGAGTTAAATTGATTTCTTGTTTCTTCTTAGAGGTTCAGACCGAGCATCTTAGTCAATGTTGTAATGGCTTGTTTAAATTGCAAATGCTGCTTCTGATGCTTCAAGTGCTGAAGACTGCAGGGGGACTAACCTTCTTTTTAAACTTTAAAAACATAGAA
Source organism: Erythrolamprus reginae (assembly GCF_031021105.1). Taxonomy (NCBI): domain Eukaryota; kingdom Metazoa; phylum Chordata; class Lepidosauria; order Squamata; family Dipsadidae; genus Erythrolamprus; species Erythrolamprus reginae. The sequence goes on along the minus strand of NC_091953.1, from coordinate 5,523,411 downwards.
GTCTGACGGCAGAAAAAGACCTCATGGTCCATCTAGTCTGCCCTTATACTATTTTCTGTATTTTATCTTACGATGGATATATGTTTATCCCAGGCATGTTTAAATTCAGTTACTGTGGATTTACCAACCACGTCTGCTGGAAGTTTGTTCCAAGGATCTACTACTCTTTCAGTAAAATAATATTTTCTCATGTTGCTTTTGATTTCACCCCCCCCCCCAACTAACTTCAGATTGTGTCCCTTTGTTCTTGTGTTTCCTATTAAAAACACTTTCCTCCTGGACCTTATTTAACCCTTTAATATATTTAAATGTTTCGATCATGTCCCCCCTTTTCCTTCTGTCCTCCAGACTATACAGATTGAGTTCATTAAGTCTTTCCTGATACGCTTTATACTTAAGACCTTCCACCATTCTTGTAGCCCGTCTTTGGACCCGTTCAATTTTGTCAATATCTTTTTGTAGGTGAGGTCTCCAGAACTGAACACAGTATTCCAAATGTGGTCTCACCAGGATTCTATATAGCGGGATCATAATCTCCCTCTTCCTGCTTGTTATACCTCCAGCTATGCAGCCAAACATCCTACTTGCTTTCCCTACCGCCTGACTGCACTGCTCACCCATTTTGAGACTGTCAGAAATCACTACCCCTAAATCCTTCTCTTCTGAAGTTTTTGCTAACACAGAACTGCCAATACAATACTCAGATTGAGGATTCCTTTTCCCCAAGTGCATTATTTTACATTTGGAAACATTAAACTGCAGTTTCCATTGCTTTGACCATTTATCTAGTAAAGCTAAATCATTTACCATATTACAGACGCCTCCAGGAATATCAACCCTATTGCACACTTTAGAATCATCGGCAAATAGGCAAACCTTCCCTACCAAACCTTCCCCTATGTCCCCTATGTCAAAAACCTTTATGCAAGCAATTGTTGAGTAGATTAATAAAACATATGGGATTCAGAAGTGTATACCATAAGTGAAAAAGACATATTGCTCTCAATAATGTGACCACCACAAACTGGCTTTTAACATTTAAATATGATGAATAAATACCAGAAATAAATATTGTTTTAATCTGCATCACAAAAATATTACAGTTTGCCTGTTTCTTAGCGGGAAATATTAGCAGTGGATGTAAAAGGCAGGGATTAAAGATGCACAGACAGTGAAAATAAATTAACCACCACTATAAAATTTAAAGGACACACCCAGGACGGATAGGCGGGAAGCTAAAATTAAAAACAAACAGTGGTTTACCTATAATTAAAAACTATTTAAAGATTGAGCGTGGAGGCTGCTCACCACCATTTACCAAATATATTTTAAACCCTGCATGGTAAACACAGATGTTTTATAAAGTTGGTCTTGATTCTTTAGAGAGCAAACTCTTTAATGTGGAAGTGGCTTGGATTTTTCACTCAGTCCTCTTAAATTGTTCATTGAAACCAGGTGTGTAGTTTCAGGGTGCTGTCCCATTTATCATTACAGGAAGTCCTCGAGTTATGACCACAACTGAGCCCAAATTTTACATCGCTAAAGTGAAAACATTTGTTAAAGTGAGTTTGCCCAGTTTTTACAACTTTTCTCAGTGCGGTTGGTAAGCGAATCATTAAGTTAGTAATGCAGTTATAAATTGTTCTGTTGGGCTCTCTGGTAGAATCCTCCCAAAAATTCACAGGAACAAATTTCAGACACACACACGTTTGAAAATTCAAAACAATGTTCTTTATAATGAAAATCCACTTAAAACAAGCCCTCTTTTGGTATAGCAAAGAGCACTCGTCTCCAAACAAACTGGTAATTGGTACAAGTCCCTTATCAGTTCTGTGATACTTAGCTTGCAGCTGTGAGGCAATTCACAGTCCTTCTTCTTCCACAAAGTGAAACACCCTTTGCTCTGGTTTAGTTTCAAAGTGGGGAAAAATCAGCACACAAAAGGTCAAAGTCAGTAAAGCAGTCACGAAACACAACGATCAGATAATCCTCCACAATGGCCAAACCCACAGGCTGCTCTTTATAGCAGCCTCACTAATGACCACAGCCCCACCCAACCACAGGTGGCCTCATTTTCTTTGATAATAATCTCTCAGTTGTTGTTGCCTATGCATCGCTCTCCGCATGCGTGGCTGTATCCTTAACTCTTGTTCTGAATCCAAGGAGGAGCTAGACAATTGATCTCCTTCTGAGCTGTCTGCCACACTGTCCTCCTCCCTGTCACTCATGTCTTCTTGGTCAGAGGAGCCTTCATCAGCAGATTCCACCCGGGGGGGGGGGCAAAACAGGATTCTACCAGAGAGCCTGACAGAACACATTCAGAGTATAAGACACACCCAAATTATCAGCCTCTTTTAGGGAGGAAACAGGTGCATCCTATACTCCGAAATATGTGGTAGGTTGTGAGAGCTCCAGCACTTGAGACTTTCATGGGGGTTGGACTGGATGGACCATTCCAATTCTAATAAATAAAAGTAGGTCATAGCTCTGTAGAAACTTTAAGAGGCGTGAAAACACAAGAAGAAGTAGAAAATGTCAAACCTCAGAACTTTTCAAGTGTAGGCTGAACCACAAACGAACTGCAGGAAACTTAGATAGATTTTTCTGCAAGAGACCAGTGAACCCGCCCCAACAAGAAACGGAAAACAAGATATAACTTCTGGCTTTCCCATAAGAAGGTGTTCAGATTTGCTTCTACTTTATTGCTCCAAATCTACTTGTGCAAATTAATCAAACTTATTTTGACTCCCGTGGTCTGAATCTTGTCATTCCTGCAACACTGTGATGTTGTCCTCCCTTACACAAACCAAATGTCCTGTGCACTAGCTAAGACTGATGCTTAATTTTAAAAAATTAACCTTGGAAACCATAGGGGTTGTGTTGATTAATCAATTCCTGTCATTTACAATTCACTCTGATTGTGTGTCTCCCGGGAAGGCCTAAAAATAAGGCCCTTAGAAAATCAGAGAATCAGTCACTGGCCCACAGTGGCCTTTGTACATATATCACAATTGCAACCATAAATATTAATCCAAGGTGAGTTAAAGTTTTGCCTGCTTCTTTTAAAAAAAAATTGTCTCTCTGTCGCATCCGCTGTTGGGATTATTTCAGTTTTTCTCTGGATTGTGTTTCCTTAAATTAGGACTTCTTTTTTACAGAATAGAATAGAGTAGAATAACAAATCAGAATAGAATAGAATAGAATAACAAATCAGAATAGAGTAGAGTAGAATAGAATAGAATAAGAAATCAGAATAAAGTAGAATAGAATAGAATAGAATAAGAAATCAGAACAGAATAGAATAATAAATCAGAATAGAATAGAATAATAAATCAGAATAGAATAGAATAAGAAATCAGAATAGAATAGAATAAGAAATCAGAATAGAATAGAATAGAATAAGAAATCAGAATAGAGTAGAATAGAATAGAATAAGAAATCAGAACAGAATAGAATAATAAATCAGAATAGAATAGAATAATAAATCAGAATAGAATAGAATAATAAATCAGAATTGAATAGAATAGAATAAGAAATCAGAATAGAATAGAATAAGAAATCAGAATAGAATAGAATAAGAAATCAGAATAGAATAGAATAAGAAATCAGAATAGAATAGAATAGAATAGAATTCTTTATTGGCCAAGTGTGATTGCACACACAAGGAATTTATCTTGGTGCACATGCTCTCAATGTGCATAAAAGAAAAAGATACATTTGTCAAGAATGATGTGGTACAACACTTAATGATTTTCATAGGGGTCAAATAAGCAATGAGGAAACAAGCAATATTAATACAAATCTTAAGGATACAAGCCACAAGTTGCAGTCATACAGTTCCTAAGTGGGAGGAAAAGGATGATAGGAATGGTGAAAAAAACCCTAGTATTAATAGTAGTGCAGACTTAGTGAATAGTTTGACAGTGTTGAGGGAATTATTTGTTTAGCAGAGTGAGGGCGTTCGGGGGGAAACTGCTCTTGTGTCTAGCTGTCTTGGTGTGCAGTGCTCTGTAGCGATGTTTTGAGGGTAGGAGTTGACACAATTTGTGTCCAGGATGTGAGGGGTCAGTCAATATTTTCACCGCCCTCTTTTTGACTCGTGCAGTATACAGGTTCTCAATGGAAGGCAGATTGGCAGCCATTGTTTTTTCCAAGCATCATTCTAAAACTATTTACCACAACTGTGGTAAGAAGGATTGTAAAATTGGCACGACTCACAATAGGCCCTTGTTTAGCAATGGAAATCCTTGCAACAATTGTGTTGTAAGTTGAGGTCTATCTCAGTGTGTTGCTACCAATTCAGACTGGTTCGCGCGAGCCGGTGGTGAAAATTTGGTCCCATTCTCTGAACCGGTAATAATAATAATAATAATAATAATAATAATAATAATAATAATAATAATAATAATAATAATAGTAGTAGTAGTAGTAGTAGTAATAGTAATAGTAATAGTAATAATAATAATAATAATAATAATAATAATAATAATAATAATAATAATAATGCGATTCTCTGACATTGAGAATTTCTGCCGCTTTTTGATTTGTAAGCTTTGTTTGTTTTGTTCCTGTAGCTCATTTGTCAATGGCTGCCCAGGTTCCACAGCAGCCACCACGGTCCTTTTTATCCTGGGCGACGACCGAGCCAGTATGGACTTCTTTTTGTTTTGTCTCTCCATTAGTTTAAATGGGTTAGGTACGTTTAGTCTGGCTCTTCTGCTTTGATCACTCCAGCAAGGTTAGACCTACCAGCAGTTTACACTACCACCGGCACAGCTCTCAGCTTCATTGAAGCACACAAGCCCCACTACCCCGACAAAGCGTAACCATCAGTGGGGACAAGGCGTACCCATCAGTTAGTGAAATACGAAGATCTAAAAATCGAGCTGCAACGACTCTGGCATAAGCCAGTGAAAGTGGTCCCAGTGGTACTTGGCTCTCTGGGTGCAGTACCAAAGGATCTCAGTGGACATTTGAAAACCACCGGAATTGACAAAATCTCCATCTGTCAATTGCAAAAGGCCGCTTTACTGGGATGGGCAAACATAATTCGCCGCTACATCACACAGTCCTAGGTTCTTGGGAAGCGCCCGACTGGTGATGAAATACGAAATCCAGCATAGTGATCTCGTTTGCTGTGTTGTGCTGACATAATAATAATAATAATAATAATTATTATTATTGTTATTATTATTATTATTAATAATAATAATAATAATAATAATAATAATTAGATTTGTATGCCGCCCATCTCCGAAGACTCCTCTCCGATGGCTGGCTTGAAAGCGGCTGGCAACGAACCCTCTGCACATGTACAAAGGTTTCTGCATACACACAGTCTTCCGAACTGATAGGGAAGGATAAGGACCAGATTATTTATGGGACTGTCTTCCGCCTCACATGCCCCAGTGACCGGTTAGGCCACTCAGAGTCGGCCTTCTCCGGGTCCCGTCAGTTAAGCAAGGCCTAGGGGAAGAACCTTCTCTGTTGTGGCCCCACTCATCTGGAACCAACTCCCCAAAGAGATTTGTACCACCCCTACTTTCCTTGCCTTCTGAAAGGCTTTGAAAACACACTTAGGCCTATAGGTCTGGGGCCATTGAGCGATAGTTTTCCACTCCGGCCAAAAGTATGAATGAGTGATGTTTGTATGCCGTTTATATTGGGTTTTAACATTACTACTTGTTTTTATTCTATGTATTGGGGTACTTTAATTTTGTTATCATTTTATTGTTGTAAGCCGCCCTGAGTCCACTAGGAGAAGGGTAGCCTATAAATTTGAAAAATAAAAGTAAATAAAATAAATAAAAGGTCTATCTGTACTTTAGGAACAATGCTGTATCCTTCCTTCCTTCCTTCCGTCCTTCCTTCCATCCTTCCTTCCTTTCCTCTCCTTCCTTCCTTCTTTCCTTCCCTCCCTCCCTCCCTCCATCCTTCCTTCCATCCTTCCTTCCTTCCCTCTCTCCTTCCTTCCTTCCTTCCTTCTTTCCTTCCCTCCCTCCTTCCTTCCTTCCTTCTTCTCTTTCACTTTATATTCTACCATGCTCTTCCACCCTTGACATTCTTTTCCTCCTTCTAAAATAATCTCTTTTGCATTTTCTTTTTATATATATATATATAAATAAACTTTATTTAAACACATAAAACACAACACAATCAAACTCACACAGAAAAGAAACAGAAAACCTTAAAATAAAAGTTGGACATTTTTGTGACGTGCCTTTAATACAAATCTAATGGTGCTTATTTACTATTACATAAATTATATTTACATATCTATATATTGAGTTTTAGCAAAGATCTCATTCTGGTGTATCTTTTGGTTTTCCTTTTGTGACCGATCCTCTAACATTTACTACCGATATTATCCAATATTTATTAATTCTCTGATTTTACTCTTTTTTTCCTTTTCTCCGTCCAGTGATAAAACCTACTCCAACAGTTAATCTACACTTGCTCATGTATATTTTTTATTTATTTGGTTAAACTATCCATTTCTGCACACAATGTGATTTTTTTCAATTATATCTTCCTCAATAGGCAAATTTCTGTTTTTCCAATGTTTTGCATTTTCTGAGTGGTTTTTTTTTTAATCTTTAACCACTGTTGAGTTTATTGGTAATAGTTCTTTTTAAGACTATTTTTATTGCTCGCTTATAAACTGTTTTGGGACTCATTGGGAGAGCATTGTAGAAATAAAATAAATATTGTCTTGCATTAGCTGCTGTTTTAAGTAAATAAAGCCAACTAGCACATGGAATAAGGTTGTCACAATATGCAAAGAAGGGCAACCATGATGATTAAAACCCATGAAACATATGTACAACAGTTGTAGGAACCAAGTATGTCTAGTTTAATGAAATGAAGGACCAGGGGAGACATGATAGCAGGGGTTGCCACAAAGAAAAAGGAGTCAACCTATTCTCCTTAAATTAGAACAAGAAGCAATGGGTGGAAACTAAACATGATAGCAGTGTTCCAATATAATATACTGCTCAAAAATAAAAGAATAAAGGGAACAGTCAAATAACACTTCCTAGATCTGAATGAATGAAATATTCTCAATGAATACTTGTGAAATTGATTGTCAATCAGTGTTGCTCCCTAAGTGGACAATTTGATTTCACAGAAGTTTGATTTACTTGTGTTGTTTAAGTGTTCCTTTTATTTTTTTTGAGCACTGTATGTGTCCAATATAATATAATATGTGCCCACAAAATACAAACGTGGAGGACACAAATTGTAGATGACACTCACTCTGTTAAGGACCTTGGAGTACTCACATCTTATGACCTAAGTGTCAGAGCCCATTGTAACAACATTGCCAAAAACCTACCAGATGTCTTGCTTCCAGAAGTTGTGGGTTCCCCATCAATGGAATTTTTAAAGAAGAGATTGTACAAGAATTCGTTATAGCAGGAGATTGAGCAGGCTTTTAAACTAAGAGACCTCCAAGGTCCCTTCCAACTCTAGTGAATCTATCAATTTCTATAGAATAATCTGGATTTATAGAAACATAGAAGTCTGACGGCAGAAAAAGACCTCATGGTCCATCTAGTCTGCCCTTATACTATTTTCTGTATTTTATCTTAGGATGGATATATGTTTATCCCAGGCATGTTTAAATTCAGTTACTGTGGATTTACCAACCACGTCTGCTGGAAGTTTGTTCCAAGGATCTACTACTTTTTCAGTCCAATAATATTTTCTCACGTTGCTATTGATCTTTCCCCCAACTAACTTCAGATTGTGTCCCCTTGTTCTTGTGTTCACTTTCCTATTAAAAACACTTCCCTCCTGAACCTTATTTAACCCTTTCACATATTTAAATGTTTCGATCATGTCCCCCCTTTTCCTTCTGTCCTCCAGACTAGACAGATTGAGTTCATGAAGTCTTTCCTGATAAGTTTCATGCTTAAGACCTTCCACCATTCTTGTAGCCCGTCTTTGGACCCGTTCAATTTTGTCAATATCTTTTTGTAGGTGAGGTCTCCAGAACTGGACACAGTATTCCAAATGTGGTCTCACCAGCGCTCTATATAAGGGGATTACAATCTCCCTCTTCCTGCTTGTTATACCTCTAGCTATGCAGCCAAGCATCCTACTTGCTTTTCCGACACTGCTCACCCATTTTGAGACTGTCAGAAATCACTACCCCTAAATCCTTCTCTTCTGAAGTTTTTGCTAACACAGAACTGCCAATGCAATACTCAGATTGGGGATTCCTTTTCCCCAAGTGCATTATTTTACATTTGGAAACATTTATCTACATATTTTCCAAGAATATTAGCTTTATTGGCCTAGAATTATGGAATGTGATGTTCCACCATTTTGGTTTAAGAAAAAGTGGAAGAAACTCATAATGGTAAACTATTTTGGGGGACAGATAAATCTAAAGTTGCAACAGATTTGCCAACTATCTTTTCCTGGTCGTTTCCTTGAACAAAAACCCTGGAAATAAATAAAAATGTAAAGCACGAAAAAATTGCTTTCCAATCGTTGGATTCCGTACCATCCATAAAACATGATGTTCCAGATCAAGAGCGTTGTATTTATTTTGTCATTTGTTAATGAGGAAAAATGTTCACAATTCATTTCAGATGAATTATGCTCAGTTCCCTGTTAGATTTTTAATGTTTTATTTTATCCACACTTCGTTGGTTAGGCAAATATTAATAACACTTGGCAATGGGGACATTATTTTAGTAGAATTCTGCTGGATGAGGCCAAGAATCTCTCCAGCATTTAGTTTAGGTTGCTCTCTGGCTGGACATAGAAATCTCCCATTGTTCCCTGGAAGAAGGGTTTGGAGAAGGAGGGAAGGAGAAGGAGAAGAGGAGGGGGAGAAAGAAAAGGATGGGGGAAAGAAGGGGGAAGAGGCAGAACCTTCTTTCAGCTGTGGCCAGGGGGACTTTTGCCCATTTTATTTATTTATTATTTATTTTATTTATTTCTTTGGTCCAATGCATAAAACACATTGAAGAGAATAGACAAGTAGTAATATATATAAAGAAAAGGATAGAAGAAAATATATAAAAATAGGGGAGAAGATATATGAAAGGAAGAAAAGATATATGAGATAAAGGAGAGACAATTGGACAGGGGACGAAAGGTACACTAGTGCACTTATGTACGCCCCTTACTGACCTCTTAGGAACCTGGAGAGGTCAATCGTGGAGAGTCTAAGGGGAAAATGTTGGGGGTTAGGGGTTGACACTACTGAGTCAGGTAATGAGTTCCACACTTCGACAGCTCGGTTGCTAAAGTCATATTTTTTACAGTCAAGCTTGGAGCGGTTAATATTAAGTTTGAATCTGTTGCGTGCTCTTGTGTTGTTGCAGTTGAAGCTTAACTAATCATTGACAGGCAGGACGTTGCAGCGTATGATCTTGTGGGCAATACTTAGATCACGTTTTAGGCGTCGTAGTTCTAAGCTTTCTAGACCCAGGATAGTTAATCTACTTTTGTAGGGTATTCTCTTTCGAGTGGAGGAGTGAAGGGCTCTTCTTGAAGCTCACAGGTAAGAAAGTGAGGACAAATCAAGGGAAATATTTCTTCACCCAGAAGGTCCTTGGTTTATGGAATTCCCTTCCAGAAGAGGCCGTGACAGCTGTCAGCCTGGAGAGCTTCAAGGCAGGATTAGACAGATTCATGGATGCCAAGTGTATTGATGGTTATTGAAACGGATGTCCAAGTGTTGGTTGAGGCAGGCAGGATTCCCTTGGGTCCCATTTGTTGGGGGTCAAGGGAAAGGGAGGGTCTTGCCTTCTCTTTCTGCTCAAGATCCCCATGGACAATTGGTGGGCCACTGTGTGACACAGAATGCTGGACTCGATGGGCTTTGGTCTGATTCAGCAGGGCTCTTCTTATGTTCTTATATTCTTATGAGGGCCTTCTCTGTGGCCACCCCAGCTCTATGGAACCATCTACCCCCTTATATCCATACTGCTCCCACCCTACTAGGCATCCCTAAGACCACAAAGACCTGGCTTTGCCAGAAGTCCTGGGGGGGCCATGAACTAACAACTGACAAGGCCACACTGTATGAATGGTATGTATGTATGGGATTATGACTGCTTTATAATTAATGGGTTTCTTTTTAATACAGGGTTTTATAGTTTTTGATATTACACTCGACTTTTTTTTTTGTTCTGAATCTATTTGTATTCTATTTATATTATTATTGTAAGCTGCTCTGAGTCCTTCGAGATTGGGCGGCATAGAAGTCAGATGAATGAATGAATGAATGAATGAATGAATGAATGAATGAACGAAAATGAATAAGAGGAGGAGGAGGAGAGGGAAAAAAGAAAGAAAGAAATGGGAGAAAGAAAGAAGGAAGGAAGGAAAGAAAGAAAGAGGGAGGGAGGAAGGAAGGAAGGAAGGGAAAGAGAAAGTAGGAAAGAAAGAAAGAAAGAAAGACTCTCTAACAATATAATACTTATGCCTCAAGGCAGTGTCACAATTTAGGACTGAAATTGCAGGCTTGATTTCGGTCGTAAATCGAGGACTACCTATAATCTGGAAATGTAATGTGAAACCTTCAAGACTAATCGCCTGTCATAACTAATAATTCCAGGACTAATAACCCATCCTCCATGAATTTTTTAAAATGGCTTTTGAAGGCCATTGAAATTAGTGGCCATTGTACCATCTGACGGCAATAAATCTCCCAGGCCAATTCTCTGAGGTGTGAAATGGGTTTGAAATGGATTTTGGGTCCTTTCTAAGTCTCCTCTTGGTGACTTTCATTAGGTGACTGCCAGTCCCGGTGTTAGAGCGAGGAAGGAAAATGTCTCCCCGTACCCAGTTTCTCCATCCCATGCATGGTTTTATACCTTTCCATCATTCCTCCCCTCCGTCACCTTTTCTCCAATATTTTGGCCTGCTCTCATAGCAAAAGTGTTTGATACCCTGCAGTATTTGGATGGTCCATTCATATGTCTGTCTGTCTGTCTCTCTGGGAGACTCTATCATCTCTATCATTCATCTATCTATTTTGGGGGAAACAGGGTATCCATCCATCTATCTACCTACCTACTTACCTCTATCAACCTAAATCTGTCTATCCGGCTTCTATCTATCTATCCTTCCATCCATCTATATCAATCTAAATCTGTCTGTCTACTATTTACCTATCTATCTATCTATCTATCTATCTATCTATCTATCTATCTATCTATCTATCTATCTCAGCCTAAAGATGTCTGTCTGTCTTCTATCCATCCATCCATCTATATCTATCAATCTAAATCTGTCTGTTTACTATCTGTCTATCCCACAGCGACCGATAAGGTCCCACAGAGTTGGCCTTCTCCGGGTCCCGTCGACTAAACAATGTCGTCTGGCAGGCCCCAGGGGAAGAGCCTTCTCTGTGGCGGCCCTGCCCCTCTGGAATCAACTCCCCCCGGAGATAAGAACTGCCCCCACCCTCCTTGTCTTTACTAAACTACTCAAGACCCACCTATACCGCCAGGCATGGGGGATTTGAGACACCGTTTCCCCAGGCTCTTTATATTTTATGTTTGGTATGTATGTGTTGTCTGGTTTTAATATGATAGGGTTTTATATATTTCTTTTTAATATTAGATTTGTTTCACTATAATATTGTTTTTATCATTGTTGTGAGCTGCCCCGAGTCTTCGGAGAGGGGCGGCATACAAATCTAATAAATTATTATTATTATTATTTATCTATCTATCTATCTATCTATCTATCTATCTATCTATCTATCTATCTATCTCAACCTAAATCTGTCTGTCTGTCTTCTATCCATCCATCCATCCATCTATATCTATCAATCTAAATCTGTCTGTCTGTCTGTCTGTCTGTCTATCTATCTATCTATCTATCTATCTATCAATCACCTACCTACTTACCTACCTACCTATCTACTGTATCTATCTATGTTCTATCTCTTAATGCATTTTTTTTAAATACTATAATATTATAATAAATAAAATAAAATATAGTGGTATAATACAATTCAGTATAATACTAACACAAATACAATACTCCCAGATCACAGCCCTGTCTTGCATCTCTCCAAGTAGTAAGAAGTCCAAAGAAATATCTCTGGGGGGAATATCTTCAAATGGCCCTGGGGTGGAAGGACCAGATGAGTGGAAACAGCCTTTGATCGAAGAAGATCCTCTTTCAGTCGATCAAAGCCAGTTGCAAAATTGCTGAGGGCTGCAAACAGGGCTCCTCTAGGCTAGGAGGAATATTTCTCAGCTAAAATATTGGGAGGGCCAGAGACAGATCAAGAGTTAATCCGTCACCTCTGGAACCTTCCAGTTTTTTTATCCGCTGTCTTAATTCCAGAGAGATAAAAATAATCTTCTGGACTTTCTCCTGATTTTTTTGTCCCCTTGAAATGAGATCCAGGGGTGGATTCTAAGTTACCTCTCTGCTGGTTTGCTTCCTTCTGCACCGCTTTATAATCTACATGATTCACTTAACCACTTTAGTTATTTGCATAACAGCTGGGGTTGCAAAACGGTTGTAAAATTGGGCAGGATTTGCTTAACAACCGCCTGGCTTAGAATTGGAAATTCTGGAACGGATTGCGGTCTTAACTCCAGAACCACCTCTACTTTTTCTTCAGTTATTATTATTTTAGTCATCTATCCAGAACAGACATTAAGCTGAATGGAATATAATTTCCTGGAGTTCCTCTAATTTCATTATGAAAGTGTCATATTGATTGTTGTCTGGTTCTCTAATGTGGAGCCTGTCTTGAGCCAAAATGTCTTATATGTTTATTATTTATTTCTTCTTCTTCTTCTTCTTCTTCTTCTTCTTCTTCTTCTTCTTCTTCTTCTTCTTCTTCTTCTTCTGATTATTTTTATTATTATTATTATTATTATTATTATTATTATTATTATTATTATTCCTCTTCTCCTCCTCCTCCTCCTTCTTCTCTTCCTCTTCCTCCTCTCCTCCTCCTCCTCTTCTTCTTATTATTCTCCTTCTTCTTCTTCTCCTTCTCCTCCTCCTCCTCTTCCTCCTCCTCTTCTTCTTCTCCTCCTCCTCCTTCTTATTCTCCTTCTCCTCCTTCTCTTCCTCCTCCTCCTCTTCTTCTCCTTCTCCTCCTCCTTCTCTTCCTCCTCCTTTTCTTCTCCTCCTCCTCTTCCTCCTCCTCCTCTTCTTCTTCTTCTCCTCCTCCTTCTTCTTCTCCTTCTCTTCCTCCTCCTCCTCTTCTTCTCCTCCTCCTCCTTCTCTTCCTCCTCCTCTTCTTCTCCTCCTCCTCCTCTTCCTCCTCCTCCTCTTCTCCTTTTTCTCCTCCTCCTCCTCCTCCTCTTCTTCTCCCCCTTCTTCTTCTCCTTCTCTTCCTCCTCCTCTTCTTCTCCTCCTCCTCTTCCTCCTCCTCCTCTTCTTCTCCTCCTCCTCCTCCTCCTCCTTCTTATTCTCCTTCTCTTCCTCCTCCTCCTCTTCTTTTCCTTCTCATCCTCCTCCTCCTCTTCTTCTCCTCCTCCTCCTCCTTCTCTTCCTCCTCCTTTTCTTCTCCTCCTCTTCTTCTCCTTCTCCTCCTCCTTCTCTTCCTCCTCCTTTTCTTCTCCTCCTCCTCTTCCTCCTCCTCTTCCTCCTCCTCCTCTTCTTCTTCTTCTTCTTCTCCTCCTCCTTCTTCTTCTCCTTCTCTTCCTCCTCCTCCTCTTCTTTTCCTTCTCATCCTCCTCCTCCTCTTCTTCTCCTCCTCCTCCTCCTTCTCTTCCTCCTCCTTTTCTTCTCCTCCTCTTCTTCTCCTTCTCCTCCTCCTTCTCTTCCTCCTCCTTTTCTTCTCCTCCTCCTCTTCCTCCTCCTCTTCCTCCTCCTCCTCTTCTTCTTCTTCTTCTTCTCCTCCTCCTTCTTCTTCTCCTTCTCTTCCTCCTCCTCCTCTTCTTCTCCTCCTCCTCCTCCTTCTCTTCCTCCTCCTCTTCTTCTCCTCCTCCTCCTCTTCCTCCTCCTCCTCTTCTCCTTTTTCTCCTTCTCCTCCTCCTCCTCCTCTTCTTCTCCTCCTCCTCCTCCTTCTCTTCCTCCTCCTCTTCTTCTCCTCCTCCTCTTCCTCCTCCTCCTCTTCTTCTTCTTCTTCTCCTCCTCCTCCTCCTTCTTATTCTCCTTTTCCTTCTCTTCCTCCTCCTCCTCTTTTCCTTCTCATCCTCCTCCTCCTTCTCTTCCTCCTCCTCTTCCTCTTCCTCTTCCTCCTCTTCTCCTCCTCCTCCTCCTCTTCTTCTTCTTCTCCTCTTCTTCTCCTCCTCCTCTTCTTCTCCTTCTCCTCCTCCTCCTCCTTCTCTTCCTCCTCTTCCTCTTCCTCCTCTTCTCCTTCTCCTCCATCTTAGTCTGCTCTTGTTCTTTTTTTAATGTTTGGGATGGATGCCTCAAAAAACTTGGTGGTATCTTTCACCAGGGATGGAGCCACAGGCAGTCCTCATTTTACAACCTCAGTCAACCTCCATTGCTAAGAATGTGGTCATTAAGTGAAACATACCCAATTTTTTGAGGTTTTTTTTTCCCCCCTGTGATCACCAAGCAGACCACCTGCTCATTAAGCAAATTCAGCATTGCCTGTTAACTTTGCCCATTGAAGCCCCCTGGAAGGGTTACACATGCGAATCGCATGAACTCTGCAATCCTTGAAAAATACATACCAGTTTGCAAATGATTTTGTTCCGAGTCTTCAGAGAGGGACGACATACAAAGAAAATGAGGCCACCTGTGGTTGGGTGGGACTGTGGTAATTAGTGAGGCTGCTATAAATAGCAGCCTCTGGATTTGGCCATTGTGAAGGATTATCTGATCTTGTGTTTCGTTACTGCTTTATTGACTTTGACTTTTTGTGTGCTGATTTTCCCCCGCTTTGAAACTAATCCAGAGCAAAGTGTGTGTCACTTTGTGAAAGTAGAAGGACTGTGAATTGCCTCACAGCTGCAAGCTAAGTATCACAGAAGTGATAAGGGACTTGTACAAATTACCAGTTTGTTTGGAGACGAGTGCTCTTTGCTATACCAAAAGAGGGCTTAGTTTAAGTGAATTTTCATTATAAAGAACATTGTTTTGAATTTTCAAATGTGTGTGTGTCTGAAATTTGTACCTGTGAATTTTTGGGAGGAGTCTACCAGAGAGCCCGACAGAATAGTAAGTCAAGGATTAATCGTCTCTGACACAAAGAGAAGCTTCCTTCGTATTCTCCAAAGCACCTAAGGGTAGAACAAGAAGCAACAGACAGAAACTAATAAAGGAGAGAAACAACCTACAACTAAGGGGAAATTTTCTGACTGTTGGAACAATTAATCCGTGGAACAGCTGGCCTCCAGAAGTTGTGAATGCTCCAACACTGGAAGTTTTTAAGAAGACGTTTGATAACCATTTGCCTGAAGTGGTGTGGGGTCTCCTGCCTAAGCAGGGGGTTGGACTAGAAGACCTCCAAGGTCCCTTCCAACTCTATTATACTGCAAAATAACCCAGCTGGCTTTCATGTAACTCTCCACTATATGAATCCTTGAACTGGAAGACCCTAGCAATCGGAGGAAGAATTTCTGTTCAGTTTTGTTAATAGGTCAGAAGCCTGGAAGGAAAGCCCCACCCTGTGCTAAAAAGCAGCATATGTCCCAGTCTTTATAAATAGAAATAATACTTCCATCCTAATTGCGGTCACGACCAAACCAAATGCCGCTTGCACAAGTTAGATTAATATAGATGGGAAACATTCGCGTTAAAGTATGAAGGCTGCAAATGTTCGCTTAAGTTTACCCAATTAAATTTTCCATCTATTTATTTGTCTGTCTGTCTGTCTATCTGTATCTATCTATCTATCTATCTATCTATCTATCTATCTATCTATCTATCTATCTATCTATCCATCTATCTATCTGTATCTATCTATCTATCTATCAATCTATCTATCTGTATCTATCTATCTATCCATCTATCTGTATCTATCTATCTATCTATCTATCTATCTATCTATCTATCTATCTATCATCTATCTATCCTGCCCAACTCTCAACTCAGGTAGGCTCACAACAAAAGCAAACATCAATCTGTACAAAAAACATTTCAATTTAAAATAATTGCAGTCATCCATACATTCATGGGCCAACTTCGCTAGTCATCCCCCCGAGGTCAATGGCCCCAGCCCTGTCATAAAACCCAGGTCTTTATCGCTTTCCAGAAGGCCAATAAGGTGGGGGCAGTGCAGATCTCAGGAGGTAGCTGATTCCAGAGAGTCGGGGCAACCACAGAGAAGGCTCTCCCCCGTGGACCCGCCAGCCAATACTGTTTAGCTGACGGGACCTGAAGAAGACCAACCCTGTGGGATCTTACGGTCGCTGGGAGGTATGTGGTAGAAGGCGGTCTCGAAGATACTCTGGCCTTGAGCCATGCAGTCACTGGTTTCTGACTTTTTTTTTTGGTCAATTTTCAATATTTGTTTATTGCAAACAATAAAACCCTCTTGTGAAGTTGCCAAATGACACTCTAATTAATTCAGGAGCCATGAGCTAAAGTCCAAAAGAAATACAAATATTTATTAGTATAGTAGCTGCATTCCTGCAATGCTCCGATGTAGCCAGAACTGAGTTCACCCAGGCTGCATGCCCACATGACCCTATTTTACCCCCTTCTCATTAGACATCTCCAATAAATCATGTTGGCAGGGTTCCCACACCCTGTCCTTCTGACCACGGTAGCCTAGGACACAATCAGTCAAAGAAACATTTGTGGAATGTAATTTATGTGTGTCCGTTTCAGTTAGGGCAGTCAACCCGTACTCCGGCTCTAACACCCCCACCACCACCTTTATTTCATGGGGACTTGAGATGTTTGCAAATTGGTACCTGCCCATTCAGGAAAGTGGATTTATAGGATGGAATGGAATGGGAATAGAATAGAACAGAATGGAACAGAACATGGAATGGAATAGAATGGAATAGGAGAAGCAATAGAATAGAATAGGAATAGAATAGAATACGAAATAGAATAGAATAGAATAGAACAGAACATGGAATGGAATGGAATAGGAGAAGCAATAGAATAGAATAGGAATAGAATAGAATATGAAATAGAATAAATAGAATAAGGAATAGAATAGAATAGAATAGAATGCTACTATTACTACTATCATTTCTATCACCCATTTCCTCCCACTAATGACTGTATGATTGTAGCTTGTTGCTTGTATCCTTAATTTCTTTATTAATATTGATTGTTTCCTCATTGCTTATTTGATCCCTATAGTCATTATGTGTTGTACCACATGATTCTTGACAAATGTATATTTTCTTTTATGTACACTGAGAGCATCTGCGCCAAGACAAATTCCTTGTGTGTCCAATCACACTTGGCCAATAAAGAATTCTAGACTAGAATGGACTGGATTGGAAGGGACTGGAATGGAATGGAATGGAATGGAATGGAATAGAATAGAATAGAATAGAATAGAATAGTTGGAAGGGATCTTAGAGGTCTTCTAGCCCAACCCCCTGCTTAGGCAGGAAACCCTACACCACTTCTGACAAATGGTTATCCAACATTTTCCTAAAACTTCCAGTATTGGAGCATGCACAACTTCTGGAGGGAAGTTGTTGCTTTGGTTAATTATTCTAACTGTCAGGAAATTTCACTTCTACTGTGAGTTATTTCTCTCCTTGTTTAGTTTCCACCCACTGCTTCTTGTTCTACCCTCAGGTGCTTTGGAGAATAGCTTGACTCCTTCTTCTTTGTGGCAACCCCTGAGATATTGGAAGACTGCTACTATTATGTCTCCCCCCGGTCCTTCCTTTCATTAAACTAGATATGATAAATATAATCCACTTCACTTCTGGCTGCTTTCCTGAAGCAGCAGTTTGTTTAATAGAATAGAATAGAATTCTTTATTGGCCAAGTGTGATTGGACACACAAGGAATTTTAACAACCACCATAAATACAGTTGGATAAACAGATGCTCAACTTTTCCCAAAAATACCGGTCTTATGTCAAGGAAGCTACCTGTAGTAGCATCAACTTAAGCATTTCATTAAAAAATCTTTATCATTTTGACTACGCTTAGCAGTTTGACTACGCTAACTTGGCTAAGCACTCTTGTTAGTTACTTTCCATTGGTTCAACGGATAGTTATTGTTTGTCTTCCTGATGTAACATCAGCTATTTTTTGCGGCACTTACTTTGATGTACTTCTTTTGTTAAATTTAAAGGCTTCCATTTTAAAAAGTTAAGTCTGATGAAAGCTAATCTACTGCAAGCAGCAGAATGGAGATGTGTTGCAAATACAGTTAGATAAATAATTTATCGCTCGGTCACGCTCAGGCAAGGATCTGATATTTGCGTTTGCAATTTTCCCCCTGGTCCTTCTTACAGTAGAACGTTTTCTTCACGCATGACCATCTGGCTAAGATAAGATGGTGTTTCGATGCCCAGGCTTATCAACATTTAAAGCGCCTATTCCTAGCCCAAAACTGTTTAACTCTGATTTTTAAGGTGTGAAATCAGTGTTTCTCGAAACTTGGCAATTTTTAACATGTGTGGACTGCATCCTGGGGTTTGAAGTCCATCCACATTAAAATTGCCAGGTTTAAGTAGCAGGTAGAGTGCTGTACTGCAGGCCACTGAAGCTGACTGTAGGTCTGTAGGTCAGCAGTTCAAATCTTATCACCTGCTCAAGGTTGATTCAGCCTTCCATCCTTCCGAGGTGGGTAAAATGAGGACCCAGATTGTGGGGGCCATAGGCTGGCTCTGTTAAAAAGTGTTATTGTTAACATGTTATAAGCCGCCCTGAGTCTAAGGAGAAGGGCGGCATAAATATTGGGTAGGTAGGTAGGTAGGTAGGTAGATAGATAGATAGATAGATAGATAGATAGATAGATAGATAGATAGATAGATAGATAGATGATAGATAGATAGATGATAGATAGATAGATAGATAGATGATAGATAGATAGATAGATAGATAGATAGATAGATAGATAGATAGATAGATAGATAGATAGATGATAGATAGATAGATGATAGATAGATAGATAGATAGATAGATAGATAGATAGATAGATAGATAGATAGATGATAGATAGATAGATAGATGATAGATAGATGATAGATAGATAGATAGATAGATAGATAGATAGATGATAGATAGATAGATGATAAATTGATAGATAGATAGATAGATAGATAGATGATAGATAGATAGATAGATAGATAGATAGATAGATGATAGATAGATAGATAGATAGACGATAGATAGATAGATAGATAGATAGATAGATAGATAGATAGATAGATGATAGATGGATAGATAGATGATAGATAGATAGATAGATGATAGATAGATAGATAGATAGATGATAGATAGATAGATGATAGATAGATAGATAGATAGATAGATGATAGATAGATAGATAGATAGATAGATAGATGATAGATAGATAGATGATAGATAGATGATAGATAGATAGATAGATAGATGATAGATAGATGATAGATAGATAGATAGATAGATAGATAGATAGATGATAGATAGATAGATAGATAGATAGATAGATAGATAGATAGATGATAGATAGATAGATAGATAGATAGATAGATAGATAGATGATAGATAGATAGATAGATAGATGATAGATAGATGATAGATAGATAGATAGATAGATGATAGATAGATAGATAGATAGATGATAGATAGATAGATAGATAGATGATAGATAGATAGATAGATAGATAGATAGATAGATAGATAGATGATAGATAGATAGATGATAGATAGATAGATAGATAGATAGATAGATAGATAGATAGATAGATAGATAGATAGATAGATAGATAGAGTCGCTGCCAAAGGAAGAAGGTGAGGTGTGGAGGGCTCTTCTAGTAAAGTATCTCTGGACATTTTCTTGAGTGTTTATGTTTGAAATGCAGTGTGGATTCCAGACAGATAAACTGTATTCAAGGATTGGTCTAGTGAAAGTATTGTATGTTCTGGTTAGTAGTGTGAGATTACGGGAGCAGAAGCTAGGTAGGATTAGGTTAACAACTCTTGAAGTTGTTAACCTATTCCGAACTCTTACATCTAAGGCAAGACTAGAACTCAGGATCTCTTGCTGATTGGCCCAAAGTTATTCAGCCAGATTTCCTTAAGAGGTAACTAGAACTCAAGGTCTTCTGTTTTGTAGCCTGCTGTCTTAACCATTTGGACCGAACTGGCTCTCAATTGGTGAACATCATAAGGAACCGGATGAATCAGTGGTATTAAATGGGTTCTACTTTATTTATTTTATTTTATTTATTTATTAGATTTTTATGCCGCCCCTCTCCGAATCCTCAGGGCGGCTAACAACAATAAAAAAGACAATGTAAACAATCTAATATTAAAAATAATCTTTAAAAAACCAATTTAAAGAACCAATCATACATACAAGCATACCATGTATAAATTCTATAAGCCTAGGGGGAAGGGAAAATTTCAATTCCCCCATGCCTGACGACAGAGGTGGGTTTTAAGGAGCTTGCAAAAGGCAAGGAGGGTGGGGGCAACTCTGATATCTGGGGGGAGCTGGTTCCAGAGGGTCGGGGCCGCCACAGAGAAGGCTCTTCTCCTGGGTCCCGCCAAACGACATTGTTTAGTCGACGGGACCCGGAGAAGGCCAACTCTGTGGGACCTAACCGGTCACTGGGATTCGTGCGGCAGAAGGCGGTCCCGGAGATATTCTGGTCCGATGCCATGAAGGGCTTTATAGGTCATAACCTAATGAACCGTCTTAGGTCCGTTATGGTTTCTACAACCGATTTAACCTGTGATTTCTCTTTTCTAGGACAATTAGATCAGCTTGCCTCCCAAATCCCGCTTTGTTGATGTGGAAGACACCGATCAGAGGGCCATGGATGTGAAAGACAGGAAGCCATACCGTTCTTTGACCAAACGTTGTGATGCCGAACGCCGGTACACCAGCTCTTCAGCCGAGAGCGAGGACAGCAAAATCCCGCAGAAGTCGTACAGTTCCAGCGAGACTCTGAAGGCCTACGACCAGGATTCCAGAATGATCTACGGCAATCGGGTTAAAGACATGGTGCCCCAAGAAGCGGACGAGTACTGTCGAACAGGTAGGTAGGAGCAGGCACTACTGGTACGGTTTTGCTCACATGTTTGGGTGACCAAGTGGGTGCGCCGGCATGCCCAGGCAGAATTTGGCTTCTGCGCATGCGCAGGAAGTGAAATTTTGTGCGAGGGTGTGCGCGCACATGAGATTTCACCGATTTTTGGCGATTTCTTTGCTTCCGCGCATGCGCCGTTGGTTTATTAAATATTTATTAAATTATTCAATATTTAATAAAATACAGTGGTACCTCGACATACGAGTTTAATTTGTGCCAGAGCCGACCTCGTATGTCAATCAATTCTTATCTCGAACGAATGCATTTAGATTTGGCTTTCCGCGCCGAGATAACTGGAAAAAATGGAATTCTTGCGCCACCTAGTGGACACTCGGCTCGTATCCCGAATTTGAGCTCGGGTGTTGAACAGAAATGTTGCTCACGTCTCAGCTCGTAACTTGGAATACTCGCATGTGGAGCAGCTCGTATCTAGAGGTACTACTGTATTAAATTAAGGTGAAACCATGATAAAAACACTGTAGTGCCACAGAATCACAGTAGGGTAGATATTTAAGAGCCGAGGTGGCGCAGTGGGTAGAGTGTAGTACTGCAGGCCACTAAAGCTGACTGCTAGATCTGTAGGTCAGTGGTTCAAATCTCATCACTGGCTCAAGGTTGACTCAGCCTTCCATCCTTCCGAGGTGGGTAAAATGAGGAGCCAGATTGTGGGGGCAATAGAAACATAGAAGATGGACGGCAGAAAAAGACCTCGTGGTCCATCTGGTCTGCCCTTACACTATTTCCTGTATTTTATCTTAGGATGGATCTACGTTTATCCCAGGCATGTTTAAATTCAGTGACTGTGGATTTACCAACCACGTCTGCTGGATGTTTGTTCCAAGCTTCTACTATTTCAGTCAAATAATATTTTCTCACATTGCTTATTTTCACTTTACACTTGAGGAAATGAGATTGGAGCTTGCTACAAGAATAATTAGCACCAGGGGAGCCGGAATGTGACAGGAAGAGAGATTGCTGTAAAAAAAAAAAAGAGGTTTAAACCTTTTTTCAAGTCCCGCTCAAGTCCTGGTGACATATTCATACATTTTCTTGACAAAAAAATAAATAAATTCATCTATCTATCTTTCATCTACCTGTCTGCCTTTCTGTCTGCCTGTGTGTCTGTCTGTCTGTCTGTCTGCCCGTCTACCCACCCACCTACTTTCTTACCTACCATGTTTTCCCCAAAATAAGACCCTGTCATATATTTTTTTGAATCCTGAAATAAGTGCTTGGGCTTATTCTCATGCACTCAAAAACCTGATTGGGCTTATTGTAAGGGGAGGTCTTATTTTGGGGAAAACAGAGTATCTATTATCTATCTGTCTGTCTGTCTACCCACCTACCTATCTACCTACCTACTTTCTTACCTACCGTGTTTTCCCCAAAATAAGACCCTATCATATATATTTTTTGAATCCTGAAATAAGTTCTTGGCCTTATTGCCATGCACTCAAAAGCCTGATTGGGCTTATTGTAAGGGGAGGTCTTATTTGGGGGGGGGGGGACAGAGTATCTATCTATCTATCTATCTATCTATCTATCTATCCATCCATCCATCCATCCATCCATCCATCCATCTATCATCTATCTATCTATCTATCTATCTATCTATCTATCTATCATCTATCTATCTATCTATCTATCTATATTTATGTACCTACCTACCTACACACCTACCTACCTATCATATCTACCTACCTATCTATCTATCTATTACCTAAATACCTACCTACCTACTATGTTTCCCTGAAAATAAGATATTTTTTTGAATCCTAAAATAAGTTCTTGGCCTTATTGCCATGCATACAAAAGCCCGATTGGGCTTATTATCAGGGGTTATCTTATTTTGGGGGGAAACATGGTATCTCTATCTCTCTCTCTCTCTCTCCCTACCTACTGTTCTGTCTGGGTTCCCCCAGACGTCAACACCAACTAAAAAGAGTATCCAGACACGCTGGTAAAAAGCAAAGTCATTTTATATCTTTGAAAACAAACACAGATAATAAAAACTGTTCTTACAAACTGGAATGCTATGAAGCTTCACAGAAGAGTCACGACGGCCAGACAATACAACAGGCTTCTTGCTGGCATACACACCACTGTAGATAATAAAACCCACACCTCCCCCAAGTTTTCAGCCTTCAAGGCCACAAGCCAGAATCAGAGACGCCAAGGATCGAAGCAAGGTCACAGGACTCCCAAAAGATAACTCTCCACAATACAGGAAGGGCGGGCCTGCCTTTTCAACCTTTCTGGGGAGAACCACACCCAAACCCTGCTGTTGCCTATTAGGGATGGAAATACCTGGCTAATTGTCCCCTTCGTTGTGCTGCCCTTCTCTGCCTCATATCTATGATGGCTTGTGCGTTCTCATCTAATGATTCCAGGCTACTCGCTGGGGAGAGCTCCCCCCCGGGGGTCTCAGGTTGTTCTCCCTCCTCCTCGTCCTGACATTCCTCTTCCCCGTCTGTCTGGTCCTCCTCCTCCTCCTGTTCCTCGTCCTCCCCCTTTGAGCATGGAGCCGGCAGAGTTCCAGCCGTTCCCTGAGGAGCCTCAGACTGAATCACAACACCTACCTACCTACCTACACACCTACCTACCATATCTACCTACCTATCTATCTATCTATTACCTACCTACCTACTGTGTTTCCCTGGAAATATTTTTTTTTGAAGCTTGAAATAAGAGCTTGGCCTTATTGCCATGCACTCAAAAACCTGATTGGCTTATTATCATGGGAGGTCTTATTTTGGGGGAAAACAGGGTAGTGATGTACTTCAAATAGAATAGAATAACAAAGTTGGGAGAGACTTGGGAGTTTTTCTAGTCCAACTGCCTGCATAGGCCAAAAACCCTATATCACTTCAGACAAATAGTTATCCAACATCTTCTTTAAAACTTTGAGTGGTTGTAGCTTGCACAGTTTCTGGAGGCAAGCTGTTCCACAGGTTACTTGTTCTCACTGTCAGTAAATTTTTCCTTAGTTCTAAGTTGCTTCTCTCTTTGATTAGTTTCCACCCATTGCTTCACAATTTTGAGTCTTCGGAGAGGGGTGGTAAATAAATAAATGAATGAATGAATGAATGAATGAATGAATGAATGAATAAATAAATAAATAAATAAATTACATACATACACAAACAAACAAACAAACAAACAAAAAAGTCAAGAAAGGTTGTGGAATGGGGCTAAATTCACTTAACAACTGTCTAGCTTAACAACAGAAATTTTGGCTCAATTCTGGTCTGACTACCTGTGCCAGGTAGTTGCGATGAGTTGAGCTGCACCTGTGATACTATTTTAATCGGTGGACAGGTATTGTTCTCTTAAGTTTCAGCAATGCAAGAATAAACTGCTCAAAATAATAAAAGAATCAATGGCCGCTCCATCTAACAAGTGTAAATGTTTCAAAATTGGTTTCGGTCATAAAAGAAAAGTCCCCATAAAAGATACTCGCAGTGGCATAAGGGCTATGAAAAATCTATTTTTTGAAGGACTTTAAACATTGACTTGATAGAGTTCACTTGGTAATACATTCCAGAGAGATGAGGTATGTAGAAGTATCTGACAGGTTGACTGCTTTCTAAAACAGGCGGGAGGACCTTAAAGGACAAGCAATGGGGGTTTTTTCCTTCCTTGCCGAATGCAAAAAAATATATAGTGAAAAAAGAAATAAGAACACATGAATGACGTGTTCAAAAAGGGAGCGGGGGAAAACAATCGCTTGTAAACCAATTACACTTTTCTCTTACACTTTTCAATGTTGAAAAGATGCGCTATTTTACTACAGTATCCTCGATGTTATTTTTCCTTTTTTTCCCCTCCTCTGTACTTTTTCAGTTTGCATTCTTCCGTTCAATTTTTTTTAGTACTTTTTCCAGCAACACAGGTCAGTCTCTAAATTAAAGAGAAGCAGACAGACAGGCAGGCAGACAGACAAATAGATGGTAGAGATGATAGACAGATAGACAGATGATAGAAATGATAGACAGACAGACAGACAGATGATAGAAATGATAGTCAGACAGACAAATAGATGTCAGAGATGATAGACAGACAGACAGGTAGATGATAGAGATGATAGACAGACAAATAGATAATAGAGATGATAGACAGATAGATGATATAAATGATAAATGATAGACAGACAGACAAATAGATGATAGAGATGATAGACAGACAAATAGATGATAGAAATAATAGATAGACAGACAGATAGATCATAGAGATGATAGAGAGATAGACTGATAGATAATAGAGATGATAGACAGACAAATAGATGATAGAGATGATAGACAGACAGATAGATGATAGAGATGATAGACAGACAAATAGATGATGGAGATGATATATAGACAGACAGACAAATAGATAATAGAGATGATAGACATACAGATGATATAAATGATAGATAGACAGACAGATAGATGATAGACAGACAAATAGATGATAGAGATGATAGACAAACAGATAGATGATAGAGATGATAGACAGACAGACAAATAGATGATAGAAATGATAGATAGATAGATAGATAGATAGATAGATAGATAGATAGATAGATAGATAGATAGACAGATAGATGATAGAGATAATAGATAGACAGACAGACAAATATATAATAGAGATGATAGACAGACAGATAGATGATATAAATGATAGATAGACAGACAAATAGATGATAGAAATGATAGATAGGCAGACAGACAAATAGATAATAGAGATGATAGACAGAAAGATAGATGATAGAGATGATAGACAGACAGTCAAATAGATAATAGAGATGATAGACAGATAGGCAGATAAATGATATAAACAGTCAGATAGATGATAGACAGACAGACAAATAGATGATAGAGATATAAACAGATGAACAGATAGATGATAGAAATGATAGACAGACAGACAAATAGATGATAGAGATGATAGATAGACAAATAGATGATAGAGATGATAGACAGTTTTGTTCTTAATCGCCATTGCAGGTAGTCCTCAACTTAATAATAATAATTTATTAGATTTGTAAGCTGCCCCTCTCCGCAGACTCTTACAAAAACTTACAACAATTCATTTAGTGACTGTTTGAAGTTACACCACTGAAAAAAAGTGACTTATGATGACCATTGTTCGCACTTCAGACCAATTGTGATGATTCACTTAATGACTAGCGAGAAAGGAGGCAAAACGCTGCACAACTCACAATATCTGTCTCGTTTAGCAGGCGAAATTTTGGGCTCAATTCTGGTCATAAGTCGAGAATTACCTGCATTTGTATTGGTAAAGAAAAGTGATAATAAAAATGTTTTAGAAAGAAAGAGAAGGAGACAGACAGACAATTTAGTGAAGATAGCTGCTGCCACCTAGGTGTGAGAGATTATGAAAAGATAGTAGAAAAAACAGGAAACCTAAATGAGGTTGAACCAGAGATGGGAAGGGAAAGAGAGAAAGATGAGAGAATTGGGTGTGTCTATTATTAATTTTAATAATTAAGGTCATTATTCTTGCATTAATTAATTTATTTGATTGATTGATTGATTGATTGATTGATTTTGTCAATCAATGAGGGTTTTAGTGGGTATACACATAGTAAAATACATGATGAAGGTTATAGAGGAGATACTCATAGTTAAATATATCTAAGAAAGAATAGAAGAGAAGGTATAGTAATAGAACATATCAATGAAAGAATAGAAGAAGAGATATAGGAATAGAAGAAAGGAATAGGAGATATAGGAGAGCAATAGGACAGAGGACGGAAGGCACTCTAGTGCACTTGTACTTGCCCCTTACTGACCTCTTAGGAATCTGGAGAGGTCAACCGTAGATAATCTAAGGGTAAAGTGTTGGGGGTTTGGGGATGACACTACAGACTTCCTGGTCCATCTAGTCTGCCCTTATACTATTTCCTGTATTTTATCTTAGGATGGATCTATGTGTATCCCAGGCATGTTTAAATTCAGTGACTGTAGATTTACCAACCACGTCTGCTGGAAGTTTGTTCCAAACTTAGTTATAGTTTATTTTATTGTCATTGCGACTCGTACTATGAAATTAAATGTCATCTTCAGTGTACATTATACATTAAAAAATAAAACAAAAACACACAGCCTTCACATTCTGCACCATTGAATCGAAATGATATTGCATTAATGATGTTGCATTAATATTTCAGTCTACAGTAGAATTCAATGTAGTTACTGCTCTGGGATAAACGCAGGTGACAAGGTTTTAGGTAGCATCCAAACTAAATCAGAGTCCAAATCAAAGTACTCCTGCAAAGAATAGAATTAGAATGGAATGGAATGGAATAGAATAGAATAGAATAGAATAGAATAGAATAGAATTCTTTATTGGCCAAGTGTGATTGGACACACAAGGAATTTGTCTTTGGTGCATTATGCACTCAGTGTACATAAAAAAAAAGATACATTTGTCAAAAATCATGCACAACACTTAATGATTGTCATAGGGTACAAATAAGCAATCAGGAAACAATAACTATTAATATAAGTCGTAAGGATACAAGCAACAAGTTACACAATATCATTCTTACTATTATCAATACTGTGTCTCAAACTAAATTGTATTCAAAGAGCACGCTGTTTTTTTAGACATTGAATTTTTATGCTTTACATTGTTAACATACGCGTGTATGTATATGTATAGATTCAATTCAATTCAATTCAACTTATTAGATTTGTAGGCCGCCCCTCTTCGAAGACTCGGGGCGGCTCACAACAACAATAAAAACAGTATAACAATGGAACAAATCGAATAATAAAATTACATTAAAAAACCCCAACAATTTAAAAACCATACAACACATACGTACCAAACATAAAATATAAAAAAGCCTGGGGGAGATGTCTTAATTCCCCCATGCCTGGCGATATAGGTGGGTCTTGAGTAACTTGCGAAAGACAAGGAGGGTGGGGGCCATTCTAATCTCCGGGGGGAGTTGATTCCAGAGGGCCGGGGCCACCACAGAGAAGGCTCTTCCCCTGGGCCCCGCCAAACGACATTGTTTGGTCAAAGGGATCCGGAGAAGGCCAACTCTGTGGGACCTTATCGGCCGCTGGGATTCGTGTGGTAGAAGGCAATTCCGGAGGTATTCTGGTCCAATGCCATGAAGGGCTTTAAAGGTCATAACCAACACTTTGAATTGATATACACTACTCGAAAAAATAAAGCGAACACTCAAATAACACTTCTTTGATCCCAATGAATGAAATATTCTCATTGAATATTCTGTACAAAGTTGAATGTGCACAACAGCATGTGAAATTGATTGTCAATCACTGTTGTTTCCTAAGTGGACACTTTGATTTCACAGAAGTTTGATTTACTTAGAGTTATATTGTGTTGTTTAAGTATTCCCTTTATTTTTTTGAGCAGTGTATATATATGCCATATGTGTACATACATATTACACACAATAATAATAATAATAATAATAATAATAATAATAATAATAATAATAATTTATTACATTTGTATGCCGCCCCTCTCCGCAGACTCGGGGCGGCTCACAACAATAATAAAACAATGTACAATGTGACAAATCTAATGTTTAAAGATTTTAAAAGAAAACACATTAAAAACCCAACATTTAAAAACCATGCAACACAAGGAAAAATACACATTATCTATTATCTATTATGTCAGTACAACACAGCAAACGAGATCACTATGCTGGATTTCGTATTTCATCACCAGTCGGGCGCTTCCCAAGCACCTAGGACTGTGTGATGTGGCGGCGAATTATGTTTGCTGATCCCAGTAAAGAGGCCTTTTGCAATTGACAGATGGAGATTTTGTCAATTCCGATGGTTTTCAAATGTCCGCTGAGATCCTTTGGCCCTGCGCCCAGCATGCCAAGTACCACTGGGACCACTTTCACGGGCTTATGCCAGAGTCGTTGCAGCTCGATTTTTAGATCTTCATATTTCACTAATTTCTCTAGCTGCTTCTCCTCAATTCTGCAGTCCCCTGGGATTGCAATGTCGATGATCCATACTTTCTTTTTCTCCACGATCACAATGTCTGGTGTGTTATGCTTCAGAATTCGGTCAGTCTGAAGTCGGAAGTCCCACAGTAGTTTTGCTTGCTCATTTTCGACCACTTTTTTGGGCTTATGATCCCACCAGTTCTTTACCACTGGTAAACGGTAGTTCCGGCACAAGTTCCAGTGGATCATCTGTGCCACAGCATCATGTCTAGGCTTGATGATGATGATGATGATGATGATTATGATGATGATTATTATTATTATTATTTATTAGATTGGTATGCTGCCCCTCTCCACAGACTCGGGGCGGCTCAAAACAATAATAAAACAATGTACAATGTGACAAATCTAATGTTTAAAAGAAAACACATTAGAAACCCAACATTTAAAAACCATGCAACACAAGGAAAAATACACATTATCTATTATTATTATTATTATTATTATTAATTAGATTTGTATGCCACCCCTCTCTGAAGACTAGTGTATAAAGTGTATGTACCCACGCACAGCTCTTCTAAAATTACTCACATTCAATCTGATTTACTGCGATAGGAAAAACATACCCAGAGCCCAGAAGGGGAAAAAAAGAAAAAAAATTCAATTTGTTTTCTACCGGTTCTGTGTACCGAGCCCATCACTGGATCAATTCCATTCAATTCAATTCAATTTATTAGATTTGTATGCCGCCCCTCTCCGAAGACTCGGGGCGGCTCACAACAACAATAAAAACAGTATAACAATGGAACAAATCTAATAATAAAATTACATTAAAAACCCCCAACTATTTAAAAACCATACAGCACATACATACCAAACATAAAATATAAGAAAGCCTGGGGGAGATGTCTTAATTCCCCCATGCCTGGCGATATAGGTGGGTCTTGAGTAACTTGCGAAAGACAAGGAGGGTGGGGGCCGTTCTAATCTCCGGGGGGAGTTGATTCCAGAGGGCCGGGGCCGCCACAGAGAAGGCTCTTCCCCTGGGGCCCACCAAACAACATTGTTTGGTCGACGGGACCCGGAGAAGGCCAACTCTGTGGGACCTTATCGGCCGCTGGGATTCGTGCGGTAGAAGGCGGTTCCGGAGGTATTCTGGTCCAATGTGATATATTCTTCTTCTTTTCCTTGTGTGCAGGAACCAACTTTTCTTTACAAGAACTGGGCTTTGAAGACGTCTCGCCGCCCCATGGGACTTTATACCGGACTGACCTTGGGCTGCCCCACGGCAGCTACTCCATCAGTGCTGGCTCCGACGCTGATACCGAAACGGACGCCATCATGTCACCAGAACACCCGGTGCGATTGTGGGCACGCAGCACCAAGTCCGGGCGTAGCTCCTGTTTGTCCAGCAGAGCCAACTCCAACCTTACCTTGACCGACACAGAACACGACAACACGGAAACAGGTAAGGAATAAAAAAATGCAACGGCTGGATTCCCGTGTCGCAACGGAAACCTTTCTATCAAGGGAGTAAAAAAAAATAGACAAGATGGCGGCATGTGGTGGCGGCTGCCATCTTGAATTTTTCATGAGGGACGTCCTGCATTCGATCCATTCCTGTTTCTCTCATGTGTGTGTGTGTTTGTGTGTGTGTTTCAAGTTGTCCGGTTACATCTCTGGCACGCTTGATGTGTGTGTTATGGAAAAAATGGAGGAGGAGAAGTCGTCATTCTTGTCAAAACTTTAGCACATCTTTTTGTGTCGCGGTCCAAAATATTTACCCGCAAATGACTAAAAGGCTCGTGTTTTGAATCTGCCAGGAAAAAACTGTGATGGAGTCTTAGTGGATAGCCAGCTAAACATGGGCCAGCAATGTGCAGCAGCGGCTAAAAAAGCCAACACAATCCTAAGCTGCATGAACAGGGGGACACACTCCAAGACCAGAGAGGTAATAATACCACTCTATAAGGCCCTGGTCAGACCGCACCTGGAGTATTGCATCCAGTTCTGGTCACCAGACTTCAAAAAAGATATAGAGACTCTAGAGAGGGTGCAGAAAAGAGCAGATAAAATGATAAGGGGACTAGAGACCAGGCCATACGAGGAAAGGTCGCTGGAACTGGGCATGGATAGTCTAGTAAAAAGAAGGACTAGGGGGGACATGATAGCTGTATACAGGTACTTAAGGGGTTGCCACGGAGAGGAGGGGGACACACTGTTTTCCAGGGCACCAGAGGGCCGGACAAGGAACAACGGTTGGAAACTGACCAAGGAAAGATTCAACCTGGAGATAAGAAAGAATTTCCTGACAGTGAGAGCGATCAACCAGTGGAACGTCCTGCCAGCGGAGGTTGTGGACTCCCCAACTTTGGACATTTTCAAGAGGAGATTGGACTGCCATTTGGCTGGGGTGCTGTAGGGTTTCCTGCTCAGGCAGGGGGTTGGACTTGATGACCTGTAAGGTCCCTTTCAACTCTAATAATAAATAAATAAAAAATAAATGTCCTGGAGGCTCAGGAGAAGGTCTATCCAAACAACCATTTCAAGAAGGGTGCTAATAAATTTCTCCTGCGCAAATATCTCCTTTGCTGTTGTCGCCAGCTTTTATCTCCGAATGGATATTTATCTTTGGAAACGATATTCTGCCGAGTTTCCAAAACTCATTCTGAGTGACTCCCGCGGTCTGTTTAAATAGCTCTGCCGCCTCTGCGGTGACACACATACACACTCGCACACAAAGACTGCACACTTTTAGCCATTCATCTTTTATGAAAACTATAAGGTCACTCCAGCCTGGTTGTCTCCACCGCACAGGTGGAATTGAATATGGGGGAGACAAGCGCTGGAACGTTAGGTCGCCGATTCTTTAGGGCATTAAGAGTAAAGTTAATATACAATGGCATTCTGACCTATTCCTTAATAAAGATGTTGTGTGGGGGCCAACTCTGAAAAGGCCACCTGGGCAATGCGAAGAGAATATCAGAACTGATTCACTTCATCCCAAAGGTGCTTATTTCAGGAGGCAACGGGACTTTCTTGGGTTGTTTTCCTTTCTTTTGAAGATGTTTCGCCTCTCGTCCAAGAAGCTTCTTCAGTTCTGACTGGATGTTGGGGAAAATGGAAGGATTTATCCTCCTTGCAGACAGTTTGGCCATTTGTGTTCTTTTTAGAGAGTCGTTGAGGCTACTTGGAGATTTATCTGTGTCTTCCAGGCACTGAAGGGCTGCAAAAAAATTTACTACCACACTGAGGGCGTGGCTTATTTTGTGGGTGTGGCTTGCCAGCCATATGATCAGGTGAGAGTGGCTGGACAATCATGTGAACAGGGGGTGGCTTAAAGGTCATGTGACTGGCTTAAAGGTGGCCAACTTGACATCACTCACGTCAAGGATTAGGGTTAGGGTGCGTGGCCTCTCCTTGCCTCAAAGAGATACAATTTCCCTATATATTTACTATGACTGAACATCCAAAATATACTATTTAATTCTATGTATATATGTCATATGTGTACATTCATATTGTACACGGGCACACAAAATATTTTTATTTATTTTGTCAAGCAATTATAGGGTGGTAATTTGTACAAATAAAACATTAGATAAGTAATGATAAAAAAATAACAAAAGAAGACAATAGGACAGGGACGGTAGGCACAATGGTGCGCTTATGCACGCCCCTTACAGACCTCTTAGGAAGGGGGAGAGGTCAATTGTAGATAGTCTAAGGCTAAAGGTTTTGGAGTTAGGAGTACAAACCACAGAATCAGGTAGTGCATTCCAGGCGTTGATTACTCTGTTGCTGAAGTCGTATTTTTTGCAGTCAACTTTGGAGCGGTTGACATTTACGGTAGTTTAAATCGATTTCGTGCTTGTGTGTTGTTGTGGTTGAAGGTGAAGTAGTCGGTAACGGGTAGGACATTTTGGTATATGACTTTATGAACTATAATTAAGTCAGAACGGAGACAATGGAGTTGTAAATTGTCTAAACCAAGAATTTCAAGTCTGGCGGAGTAAGGTATTTTGTTGTGAGAAGAGGAATGAAGGACTCTTCTTGTGAAATATTTCTGGACTCTCTCGATTGTGTTGATGTCAGATATGCAATGTGGGTTCCATACAGATGAGCTGTATTCTAGGATTGGTCTGACAAATGTTTTGTAAGCTCTGGTTAGCAGTTCAAAATTACCAGAGAAGAAGTTGCGAAGGATTAGGTTAGCAACTCTTAAAGCCTTTATGGCAATGTTGTTGCAGGGGGCTCTAGGACTTAGGTCATTGGATATGAGTCCTCCAAGGTCTTTGACAGATTGAGGGTTATCAATAAATTCAATTCCTCCAAGTTGATAGATAGATAGATAGATAGATAGATAGATAGATAGATAGATAGATAGATAGATAGATAGATAGATAGATTTTTATTGGCCAAGTGTGATTGGACACACAAGGAATTTGTCTTGGTGCATATGCTCTCAGCGTACATAAAATAAAATATGCATTTGTCAAGAATCATGTGGTACGACACTTAATGATTGTCATAGGGGTCAAATAAGCAATGAAGAAGCAATATTAATAAAAATCTTAGGATATAAGGAACAAGTTACAGTCATACAGTCAACATGGGAGGAAATGGGTGATAGGAATGATGAGAAAAACTAGTAGAATAGAAGTGCAGATTTAGTAGAAAGTCTGACAGTGTTGAGGGAATTATTTGTTTAGTATATATTTATTTATATATATATTTATTTAAGTATATATAAATTATTTATATTTAGTATCCTGATTCTTTTTACCAATATATATTATCTATTATATAAACTGTATGTATATGCACACAAACGTGCACAGTTCTTCTAAAATTATACACATTTAACCTCATTTACTGCAATAGGAAAACACCCAGAGCCCAGAAGATAAAATAAGAAAACAATTTTGTTTTCTACCGGTTCTGTGTACCTGACCCATAGGAGCCCATCACTGCTCCAAACCTATTTCCACTACTCAGGATGTAAATGATGAACTGTCTGAAAGGACTATAAACTATTCTCCACCATCCAGTCAGAACTGAAGAAGCTTCTTGGTTAAGAAGTGAAACATCTTCAAAAGCAAAAAGAAGAAAGTTCGCTTGCCTCTTGAAGAAGCCCCTTCGGGACAACCATAACCTGGATGACTCAGTATCTCCATAGACCAGGGTTAGGCAAAGTTGTCTCTTCTATGACATGTGGACTTCAACTCCCAGAATTCATGAGCCAATCATGCTAGCTCAGGAATTCTGGGAGTTGAAGTCCACATGTCCACAGCTGACATTGGAACATCATCTTTCGGCTGTGGCGAGGAGGGCGTTTGCCCAGGTTCGCCTGGTGCACCAGTTGCGGCCCTATTTGGACAGGGAGTCATTGCTCACAGTCACTCATGCCCTCATCACCTCGAGGTTCGATTACTGAAACGCTCTCTACATGGGGCTACCTTTGAAAAGTGTTCGGAGCCATCGTGGGGCTTCCAAGATTCGCCCACGTTTCTTCAACACTCCGTGGCCTGCATTGGCTGCCGATCAGTTTCCGGTCACAATTCAAAGTGTTGGTCATGACCTTTAAAGCCCTACATGGCATGGGACCAGATTACCTCCGGAACCACCTGCTACCGCACGAATCCCAGCGATCGATAAGGTCCCACAGAGTTGGCCTTCTCCGGGTCCCGTCGACCAAACAATGTCGTTTGGCGGGCCCCAGGGGAATAGCCTTCTCTGTGGCGGCCCCGACCCTTTGGAACCAACTCCCCCCGGAGATCAGAACTGCCCCCACCCTCCTTGTCTTTCGTAAACTACTCAAGACTCATTTATGCCGCCAGGCATGGGGGAGTTGAGATATTCCTTCCCCCTAGGCCATTACAAGTTATGCATGGTATGTTTGTGTGTATGTTTGGTTTTATTATAAGGGTTTTTAGTTGTTTTATTAATTGGATTGTCACATGCTGTTTTTATCATTGTTGTTAGCCGCCACGAGTCTGCGGAGAGGGGCGGCATACAAATCCAATAAATAAATAAATGTCATAGAAGAGCCAACTTTGCCTACCCTTGTCATAGACTGATTCGCCTCATAGTTTGTTTTTCCTCGTGGATAATGGAAGTGAGGCATGGTGTGATATCAGGGCACAAATTACAGGGAGTCGACTTAAAACTATTCATTTAGTGTCTGTTCAAAGTTAACACAGCACTGGGGGAAAAAAATTTAATCCCTGTTTATTTTGGAAACTACTTGCAAAGTCACTTTGAGGCTCAAATGTCTCAACCGAGAATTAATTGAGTGCAGAATGAGTGATAGCTTTACTGGATATGTTTTATCGATCGATATGAATTGCTGGGTGTATCGATAGAATGGATATGCTTTAGACTGTGGTCAATAGGAAGCTTTATCAAGCTGCCATCCAGAGTAGATTTTTATGGGGCTGTTTTATTCCTCCCCAGGTTAAAAACCAGTGGATTTTCGTTGACGTTTCCTCAGTCATAATGCAGAATAAATAACACTGGGGAACAGCAATTTCGTTGTCTTAAATCTGTGACTTGTTTTCAACTAATCTCTGGATCCATAAATAAACACAGGTTTTGTCTATCACGTCAAATTTTTAAGCTACAGGATACCCTCAAAAGTCATACAAATTGTCTATATAAAGGAAAGGAAAGTATAAAAACTGACCAAATATACTGTTTAGAAAGAATAATTTAATTCATACGAAGGCTATAATAGTGACTGCAAGTTAAATTGTATTCATACAAATACTGTAGTTGTTTTTTTATCGGATGGTAATGATACATATCATTACCATAAAATACATAAAAAGTTTCGCAGACATTCTCACTTGATGCTCCAACAATAGTTGGAGATATATACAATATACATGTGTGTGTGTGTGTGTGTGTGTTTGTGTGTGTGTGTGTGTCTGTGTGTGTGTCACATGTTTTTTTGCTGAATTTGAAAATTAAGGGAGACTAGGATAGATCTATTTTGGCCTCATCTTGGCCTCATCAGCTAGCCATACCCACTGGGACTTGAACCTGCAACCTTTGCCTTGTAAGGCAGAGAATTATCCTCTAGGCTACAGTATCCAACCCTTTCAGCTCTGCACCAGGGAAGGGTTACATATTTCCAGACTTTGTTTATTTATTTATTTTATTTTATTTATTATATTTGTCAAACAAGTATAAAATTATGGTTTGCAGTAACATAACAAAGTATAAAGAGGTGATAAAAAGGACATTAGGACAGAAGGATGGGGACGGTACTCACAATAGTGCGCTTATGCACACCCCTTACAGACCTCTTAGAAAAGGGGAGAGGTCAATAGTAGATAATTTAAGGTTTATTTATTTATTATTTATTTATTATTTGGATTTGTATGCCGCCCCTCTCCGAAGGCTCGGGTTGAAGATCTTGGGGTTAGGGGGAAAAACAACAGAGTCAGGTAGTGAGTTCCAGGCATTGATCACTCTGTTGCTGAATGAGGGAGCTGGTTCCAGAGGGTCGGGGCCACCACAGAGAAGGCTCTTCCCCTGGGTCCTGCCAAACGACATTGCTTAGTCGACGGGACCCGGAGAAGGCCAACTCTGTGGGGCCTAACCGGTTGCTGGGATTCGTGCGGCTTTGTTTTCTGACCGTAAAAAAAAAAAAAAAATTAAATCAAGTGAATAAAATTTCATAGTGAGCTTTCTGCAGTGCGTGGGGGCATTCGACCGCTTGTCTTCGGCTGAATCTGCCAACAATCCACTTACGAGGTTTATCAGTAGGCAAGCTAAAGGCCAGTAAATTGCATCAAAGCGACAAAGGCTTTCCAAATTGTAAGTTTTCACTGCATTGTCATGGGTCAAGGGAGCGTAACCTGTATGTGTGTGAACCGCCCACAGCTGTGACTCAATGCCATTAGTCTGGTTTGCGACTAAAATTTTAAAGCAGGGTGGGACTTTTAAGACCCTTCTAAACCCATTATAATATATACAGTATATATATTCTATTTTATTCTTTCTATTTTACATTCTATTCTATTCTATATTCTATTCTATTCTATTCTCTATTCTATTATATATTCTATTATATATTCTTTTCTATTCTATTCCTTCTATTCTACATTCTATTCTATTCTATTCATTCTATTCATAGAAACATAGAAACATAGAAGACTGACGGCAGAAAAAGACCTCATGGTCCATCTAGTCTGCCCTTATACTATTTCCTGTATTTTATCTTACAGTGGATATATGTTTATCCCAGGCATGTTTAAATTCATTCTATTCTATATTCTATTCTATTCTTTATTCTATTCTATTCTATTCATTCTATTCTATATTCTATATTCTATTCTATTCCTTCTATTCCACATTCTATTCTATTCTATTCCTTCTATTCTTTATTCTATTCTATTCATTCTATTCTATTCTATATTCTATTCTATATTCTATTCTATTCATTCTATTCTATATTCTATATTCTATATTCTATTCTATTCTATTCCTTCTATTCTATTCTATTATATTCATTCTATTCTATATTCTATTCTATATTCTATTCTATTCATTCTATTCTATATTCTATATTCTATATTCTATATTCTATATTCTATATTTTATTCTATTCTATTCCTTCTATTCTATTATATTATATTCATTCTATTCTATATTCTATTCTATATTCTATTCTATTCTTTATTCTATTCTATTCTATATTCTATTCTATTCATTCCATTCTATATTCTATATTCTATTCTATTCGTTCTATTCTATATCTCTGTGACAAGCAACGAAAATTTTGGGCTCCGTTGTAGATTGTACGCCGAGGCCTACCGTTATATTTTTACAGTTATGGAGGGTGTTTAATTGGCGGCCTATTTTCAGCTGATCTTGGTCGATGCCTCTTTAAGAGCTTCGATTAAATGAAGAGAAGCTGAAATCTGTCAATCAAATAAGAAAGATTGACACTTCAGATGTTTCCTCACGTTCCCGCCTATTTTCAGGCGACGGATCTTATCGATATTCCGAAGTTGCTGCAGATGATTAACTCCAACAGCCTCTTCCTGAGGTAATTTGTTAAATACGCTCAATCTCGTCTCTCTACACCCAACAGGTGAGGTGACTACCATGAAGGTACATCTTTGACCTTTGAGGTAACCTTTGCACTTATCTCCTAGAAGATCGGCCGACCTCGTTGTGGAATTCATTTTGCGAAGAGTTTATGTTGAGTGCATTTTAATTTGTCAGGCAAATTCTCTCCTGAAAGAATCTCATTTGGGGAGGAGGCTCAAGGGGACTTTTGGATGATGGCAGAAAATGGAGAGAGAGAGAGAGAAAGACAGAGAGAGAAAGTGAGTGAGTGAGTGAGAGAGAAAGACAGGGAGAGAAAGAGAGAGAGATAGAGAAAAGGAGAAAAAGAAAGATTGAGAGAGAAAGTGAGTGAGTGAGAGAGAGAAAGACAGGGAGAGAAAGAGAGAGAAAGAGAGAGAGAGAGAGAGAAAAGGAGAAAAAGAAAGATTGAGAGAGAAAGTGAGTGAGTGAGAGAGAGAAAGACAGGGAGAGAAAGAGAGAGAAAGAGAGAGAAAAGGAGAAAAAGAAAGATTGAGAGAGAAAGTGAGTGAGTGAGAGAGAGAAAGACAGGGAGAGAAAGAGAGAGAAAGAGAGAGAGAGAGAGAAAAGGAGAAAAAGAAAGATTGAGAGAGAAAGTGAGTGAGTGAGAGAGAGAAAGACAGGGAGAGAAAGAGAGAGAAAGAGAGAGAGAGAAAAAAGGAGAAAAAGAAAGATTGAGAGAGAAAGTGAGTGAATGAGAGAGAGAAAGACAAGGAGAGAAAGAGAGAGAGAAAAGGAGAAAAAGAAAGATTGAGAGAGTGTAATAGAGAGATGGAGAAAAAGAGAGAGAAATTCAAGGAGAAAAAGAGAAAGTGAAAGAGAGAAAAGGAGAAATAGAAAGACTGAGAGAGAAAGTGAGAGAGATAGAGACAGGGAGGAAAAGGAGAGAAAGATAAAATAAAAGAGAGAGAAATAGAGAAACAGAAAGTGAGAGAGAAAAAGTAACTTCAGCCTGATGATGGTGAATGTGATTTTGCCAAAAAAGTCGCAAAGACACTCAAAATATTACACGGGGGAAAACCCGAACTCACAACAATCTACATATATATATATATACAACTACATATACAGCAACATATCAGTGTTGCAGTGTTGCTTCCTAAGTGGACAGTTTGATTTCACAGAAGTTTGATTTACTTGGAGTTATATTGTGTTGTTTAAGTGTTCCCTTAATTTTTTTTGAGCAGTATATATATATACTGTATATACATATTTACATGGTTATGCATAGTATGTTTGTGTGTATGTTTGGTTTTATAATAAGGGTTTGTAGTTGTGTTATTAATTGGATTGTCACATGCTGTTTTTATCATTGATGTTAGCCGCCCCGAATCTACGGAGAGGGGCGGCATACAAATCCAATAAATAAATAAATAAATAATACACACACACACACACACACATATTACTCACAATCTTCTAGAATTTGCAGCGCCACTTTGATCAACTACCCGCCTCCTTTTTTCTTGAAACGTTTGGACGCCGTTGCATGCTTTATTTTAAGAGGGAAATAAACACACACCTTTGCTGCAAAATTTGTCTTAAAGTTTATATAAATACCGGCGTAGGCTGACAATTAGAGAAACAAACTTTTTTTAAAGGGAATTGGACGCTTTGAAGTATTAGACGTATCTAAAGAAGAAGAAAAAACCATGGCAGAGGTACTCCAAGCAGTTACTTTCAAAAAGTGAAGAATTTGTTGCTTTTCCTTTGAAAACAAAGAGATCTAAAGCCCCCTTAATTTTAAACCTCTTTTTGGTGCAGAAATGGTTTAAGGTGAAGTCTGTCGATCCCATTTAGAGAATTGACCTGCCTCTCTGATGAGTCCCAAGTAGGAATTATTGTAAGAATGGTTTAAATAATTGTATACACCGGAGAAGGAAGGGTAGGGGGGGAATCACATCTCCTTCTTAGACTCAGTTCTTTGTTCCTTTCTTTTGTTCATGGAAACTCGCCCTTGAAATTTCTTCTGAGCCTCTTCAATTCTTACCAGCTGAGGCTTCGGCAATTACTGGAGGTTTTGTAAACTCATTCCTGTTTGACAGGTTCAATTTGGAATTTGAGGTTAAACCATCTTTAGTTGAAACCATCTGTGAAAGAGGCTAACTTTTGCACCCAAAAAAAATCACAGACATGGGTTTAAAATTTAGCTCGGGTTTTTTTTTCAGGTTTCAGTTCTCATGCCTATATTGTTTTTCTTGGGAAATAAGGTGGTCTGAGTTTCAAGCCTGTAATTTTAATTTTCTAACCCCCCAGAGCCCGCAAGGATGAATACAGTCCAGGTGAAAGCTATTCCGAGGATAAAAACAGTGACTTCAGAGAGTGGTAACCACTGTGGCCTTCACCTCTTTCAAGGTGGCAGTTGTCTAGTGTAAAACTTAGGCTGTGATGTTAGAGAGAAACCGGTTGGGATCAAGTTTCTCCTACACATAATGAGCTACATTGAAATTGTTCCAGAAGCCCCAAGTAATGGGGGGGGATGGAGAGAGAGAGAGAGAGAATGATGATAGATAGCTACGAGAGAGAGAGAGACTGAGAGAAAGGGAGAGAAAGAGAGAAAGAGAGAGAGAAAAAGAGAGATACACACAGAAAGAGAAAGAGAGACAGAGAAAGAAAGAGACAGAGACAGAGAAAGAGAGAGACAGAGAGAGACAGAGAAAGAAACAGAAAGAGAGAGAGAGACAGAGAAAGAGAGAGAATTGGAGAGAGAAAGACAGAGAAAGACAGAGAGGAAGAGAAGGAGAGAGAGACAGAGAGAAGGAAAGAAAGAGAGACAGAGAGAAAGAGAAACAGAGAAAGAGAGAAATTGAGAGAGAGAAAGAGAGGAAAAGAGAGAGACAGAGAGAGAAATGGAGAGAGAGAGAGAGAGAAAGAGAGAGAAATGGAGAGAGACAGAGAGAGAAAGAGAGGGAGAGAAGGAGAGAGAGACAGAAAGGAAAGAAAGAAAGAGAGAGAGAGAGAAGAAGAAGTGGAGAGAGAGAAAGGGAGAGAGGGAGAATGGATGGATGGTGGATGGACAGACAGACAGACAGAATGGAATTAGGTATGTCTAATTTAATGAAAAGAAGGACTAGGGGAGACATGATAGCAGTGTTGTAATATCTCACAGGTTGCCACAAACAATTTTATTTAATTAAATTTATTTAACTTCCAACTTCCAAGTGGGAGTCAACCTATTCTCCAAAGCACCTGAGGGTAGAACAAGAAGCAATGGGTGGGAATTAATCAAGGAGAGATCCAACCTAGAACTAAGGAGAAATTTCCTGACAGTCAGAACAATCAAGTTTTAGGTGCTCCATCACTGGAGGTGTTTAAGAAGAGATCAAACCACCATCTGTCTAAAATAGTGTAGGGTTGGACTAGAAGACCTCCAAGGTCCCATCCAACTCTGTTATTCTCTTATGTGTCAGCAGCTCATTGTCAGCTATGGTCAATTTTAAAAGAAATATTATCCCTGAAAAGGTGGCAATTCTGCCACTCATCTTATTCAATCACAATTTCTTGCTTGGGAGTCTTGTCCCGCTGTTTAGAAGATGCTGTAAAATGGATTGGAAAGGGATCCTAAGAAAGACGGTGATTATTTGGTGCTTAATGATCCATGAACTTTACCCAAGCAAGGTAACAAATCTGTAATTTTAGGGACCAGGGACGCATTTGATCTGCCATCAGACAAACCTGTAGAGGTCTATAAAGAGTTGTGAGCAAAGCTCTCCTTGAATTATGTTTATTTATATTTCATTGTTAGGCAAGGCCTCCTGCCTTAATTAATTGGGTCTTTGTGCCTTTTTAAACCTGGTTTGGTTTGCTTAGCAGGGCACGGTGGGTGCCAAGCCATAAACCTCAAACTCAACTGAGCATGTCAGAGCTTGCTCCCGTGCCACCAAAGTAATGGGACACGCAGCTTAGGTTTGTTATTCTGTTGGGTAAGATCTTGGCAATGGGTTTTGGGACGTGGGAGAAGAAGCCAAGCGAATCCTGGCTCGGTTTTTGCAAAAATGCCCAGTTGGATCCAGATCTCTTGCATCGCTTCCTGTAGGATTCTGTGTGTAAGATGGTAGAAATGTTTGGAATTTCTGAGTGTTTTAGGTTTTGTTCAGGTTAGGGTACGATGGAACCAGCGATGGGCTGCTGCCCCCACCGTGGGGTAGTACGTTCATACACTATTTATTGCATGCTTAATACAGTGGTACCTCTACCTAAGAACGCCTCTACTTACGAACTTTTCTAGATAAGAACCAGGTGTTCAAGATTTTTTTGCCTCTTATCCAGAACCATTTTCTACTTTGGAACCCGAGCCTCCAAAACTGTAACTGGAAAAGGTGTAGAGAAGCCTCCGTGGGGCCTCTCTAGGAATCTCCTGGGAGGAAACAGGGCTGGAAAAGGCGGGGAGAAGCCTCCGTGGGGCCTCTCTAGGAATCTCCTGGGAGGAAACAGGGCTGGAAAAGGCGGGGAGAAGCCTCCGTGGGGCCTCTCTAGGAATCTCCTGGGAGGAAACAGGGCTGGAAAAGGCGGGGAGAAGCCTCCGTGGGGCCTCTCTAGGAATCTCCTGGGAGGAAACAGGGTTGGAAAAGGCGGGGAGAAGCCTCCGTGGGGCCTCTCTAGGAATCTCCTGGGAGGAAACAGGGCTGGAAAAGGCGGGGAGAAGCCTCCGTGGGGACTCTCTAGGAATCTCCTGGGAGGAAACAGGGCTGGAAAAGGCGGGGAGAAGCCTCCGTGGGGACTCTCTAGGAATCTCCTGGGAGGAAACAGGGCTGGAAAAGGCGGGGAGAAGCCTCCGTGGGGCCTCTCTAGGAATCTCCTGGGAGGAAACAGGGCTGGAAAAGGCGGGGAGAAGCCTCCGTGGGGACTCTCTAGGAATCTCCTGGGAGGAAACAGGGCTGGAAAAGGCGGGGAGAAGCCTCCGTGGGGACTCTCTAGGAATCTCCTGGGAGGAAACAGGGCTGGAAAAGGCGGGGAGAAGCCTCCGTGGGGACTCTCTAGGAATCTCCTGGGAGGAAAAAGGGCCGGAAAAGGCGGGGAGAAGCCTCCGTGGGGACTCTCTAGGAATCTCCTGGGAGGAAACAGGGCCGGAAAAGGCGGGGAGAAGCCTCCGTGGGGACTCTCTAGGAATCTCCTGGGAGGAAACAGGGCCGGAAAAGGCGGGGAGAAGCCTCCGTGGGGCCTCTCTAGGAATCTCCTGGGAGGAAACAGGGCCGGAAAAGGCGGGGAGAAGCCTCCGTGGGGCCTCTCTAGGAATCTCCTGGGAGGAAACAGGGCCGGAAAAGGCGGGGAGAAGCCTTCGTGGGGCCTCTCTAGGAATCTCCTGGGAGGAAACAGGGCCGGAAAAGGCGGGGAGAAGCCTCCGTGGGGCCTCTCTAGGAATCTCCTGGGAGGAAACAGGGCCGGAAAAGGCGGGGAGAAGCCTCCGTGGGGCCTCTCTAGGAATCTCCTGGGAGGAAACAGGGCCGGAAAAGGCGGGGAGAAGCCTCCGTGGGGCCTCTCTAGGAATCTCCTGGGAGGAAACAGGGCCGGAAAAGGCGGGGAGAAGCCTCCGTGGGGCCTCTCTAGGAATCTCCTGGGAGGAAACAGGGCCGGAAGAGGCGGGGAGAAGCCTCCGTGGGGACTCTCTAGGAATCTCCTGGGAGGAAACAGGGCCGGAAGAGGCGGGGAGAAGCCTCCGTGGGGCCTCTCTAGGAATCTCCTGGGAGGAAACAGGGCCGGAAGAGGCGGGGAGAAGCCTCCGTGGGGCCTCTCTAGGAATCTCCTGGGAGGAAACAGGGCCGGAAGAGGCGGGGAGAAGCCTCCGTGGGGCCTCTCTAGGAATCTCCTGGGAGGAAACAGGGCCGGAAGAGGCGGGGAGAAGCCTCCGTGGGGCCTCTCTAGGAATCTCCTGGGAGGAAACAGGGCCGGAAAAGGCAGGGAGAAGCCTCCGTGGGGCCGCTGTAGGAATCTCCTGGGAGGAAACAGGGCCTCCACTCTCCCTGTGGTTTCCCCATTCGCAAGCATTATTTGCTTTTACATTGATTCCTACAGGAAAAATTGCTTCTTCCTACAAACGTTTCTACTTAAGAACCTGGTCACGAAACAAATTAAGTTTGTAAGTAGAGGTACCACTGCAGGGTTTTTTTATTGTCCTTCCTTCTCTAGGACCTTAGCATGATCCTTAATTACTTTTAAAATAGGAAATAATTAAATAGTATGCTTTTTTACCCATAAATACTTTAATCATTTTAATCATTATCTAGAACTGAACTTTTATAGCAACTAAAGAATATTGAGCTACTTGCCTAATCTGTTATCATACTGAACCTTGTGGGTTCAGTACTGGACCTTAAAATGTTACTGTGCTCCTCAACAAATAACGCTTTTTGTCCTTTTGGTGGCTATTCAAATAATGTGACTTAATCAATTGATTAAGCATGGCTAGTTTAATGAAAAGAAGGACCAGGGGAGACATGATAGCAGCCTTCCAATATCTCAGGAGTTGCCAGAAAGAAGAAGGAGTCAAGCTATTCTCCTAAGCACCTGAGGGTACAACAAGAAGCAATGGGTGGAAATTAAACAGAGAGAGAAGTAATTT
Source organism: Erythrolamprus reginae (assembly GCF_031021105.1). Taxonomy (NCBI): domain Eukaryota; kingdom Metazoa; phylum Chordata; class Lepidosauria; order Squamata; family Dipsadidae; genus Erythrolamprus; species Erythrolamprus reginae. The sequence continues at coordinate 5,478,681 of NC_091953.1, read as the reverse complement.
AGAACTTGTTCTGTCAGGATCTCTGGTACACTCCTAAAAATTCACAGGTACAAATTTCAGACACACACACGTTTGAAAATTCAAAACAATGTTCTTTATAATGAAAATTCACTTAAACCAAGCCCACTTTTGGTATAGCCATGAGCCCTTGTCTCCAAACAAACTGGTAATTGGTACAAGTCCCTTATCAGTTCTGTGATACTTAGCTTGCAGCTGTGAGGCAATTCACAGTTCTTCTTCTTTCACAAAGTGAAACACACTTTGCTCTGGTTTAGTTTCAAAGCGGGGAAAAATCAGCACACAAAAGGTCAAAGTCAGTAAAGCAGGCACGAAACACAATGATCAGATAATCCTCCACAATGGCCAAACCCACAGGCTGCTATTTATAGCAGCCTCACTAATGACCACAGCCCCACCCAACCACAGGTGGCCTCATTTTCTTTGATAATAATCTCTCAGTTGTTGCTGCCTCTGCATCACTCTCCGCATGCATGGCTGTATCATTAACTCTTGTTCTGAATCCAAGGAGGAGATAGATCATTGATCTCCTTCTGAGCTGTCTGCCACACTCTCCTCCTCCCTGTCACTCATGTCTTCTTGGTCAGAGGAGCCTTCATCAGCAGATTCCACCGGGGGGGGGGGGCAAAACAGGCCTGCAGCATGTGGATGTCTCCCCCACATCCACAGTCCTTGGGGCTGGAGCTGGGCCAGAGCTAACCACAACAGAACTAAGGAAAAAAATTCCTGACAGTTGGAACAATTAATCAGTGGAACAGCCTGCCTCCAGAAGTTGTGGATTCTCCAACACTGGAAGTTTTAAAGAAGATGTTGGTAAACCCTCTGTCTGAAGTAGTGTAGGGTTTCCTGCCTAAGCAGGGGGTTGGACTAGAAGACCTCCAAGGTCCCTTCCAACCTTGTTATTCTGTCTTCAATGGCCATCCTGGGATAGTTACACAAAATTATCTACAAATGCTTCCCCCTTAAACCAAATAAAAGCCTATTCTTCCTTATTATTTTCCAACTGCTGCCCCTGCAAGCTGAGGCTTCCCATTCAGGCAGCACTTCATTTTTATTTTAAAGGCAGCTTTTGTACTCCCATTGTTGACTTAGCAGTGCACAAAAGGCGAGGCCTTCAAAGAGAGAAAGATGCTTATCCAACGGCTATTGTCTCCATTGTCTGCATCTCCAGAATCTACTTGAACGTTTTCCTTTCAAAGTTGTTCCAAGAAAGAGAGGGGGGGGGGGGGGGGATCCTGTACACATGGTTTTACCTGCATGAGTTTTTTCTTGGCTAAAATGATTTCCTGTGAAGTACCGCATTTTTCAGAGTATAAGATGCGCCTTTTTCCTGTCTAAAAGAGGCTGAAAATTCATCTTATACTCTGACTGTAGCTTTATTCTAAGCCTTCCCCCCGCATCCCTAACCAAGGTGATAACAATCTTCCCAGCTCTTACTGGCTTGCAGGCTCTTTAATTGTTACTCTCTGCAAAGAATCTTTTCCAAGCCCTAAGTCTTTGCAGGATTTTTTTTTTCATTGTTCTACTTGCTCCAAATGTTTCTTTCCAGCCCTAACCAGGTTCTAACAATGTTCCCAGCTCTTACTGGTTTGCAAGCTCTTTCATTGTTACTCTCTGCAAAGAATCTTTTCCAAGCCCTAAGACTTTGCAGGATTTTTTTTTCATTGCTCTACTTGCTCCAAATGTTTCTTTCCAGCCCTAACGAGGTTCTAACAATGTTCCCAGCTCTTACTGGCTTGCAAGCTCTTTCACTGTTACTCTCTCTTAATTAAGTTTTTTTTTAAAGCCCTAACCAGGGGATAGAATAATGTATTGAAGCGGACCAGACTAAGGATGCTAACCAGATGAATACCTGGTAAACACCTGGTGGAAGGTCTCAAGCATAAAACCTATCAGGAAAGACTTAATGAACTCAATCTGTAGAGTCTGGAGGACAGAAGGAAAATGGACATGATCGAAACATTTAAATATGTTAAAGGGTTAAATAAGGTCCAGGAGGGAAGTGTTTTTAATAGGAAAGTGAACACAAGAACAAGGGGACACAATCTGAAGTTAGTTGGGGGGGAGATCAAAAGCAACGTGAGAAAATATTATTTGACTGAAAGAGCAGTAGATCCTTGGAACAAACTTCCAGAAGACCTGGTTGATAAATCCAGAGTAAATGAATTTAAACATGCCTGGGATAAACATGTATCCATCCTGAGATAAAATACAGGAAATGCTGTAGCATAAGAGCAGACTAGATGGGCCAGGAGGTCTTTTTCTGCCGTCCATCTTCCATGTTTCTATGTTTCTATGCCTTCCCATGGCTATTGTGTCTCTTCTCTTCAATATTCTGATGTTTGTTTTGAAATGTCCCACTTTAGGGCAATTACAGATAAGGTTAGTGTCCCCTGACTGGTCCGCATAGCAGAAAACCGGAGCTCTGCCCTGAATAAAAGAACAAATATCTGATTCATGTTTTTGGAGTGTTCTTCTTCGTGGCGCGGTGGCATTGAGATATTTATTTGCAGAAGATGATGTCGCACGAGGCTGCAGTTCAATCGAATTCCTTGCGTGATTTGTAGATATCATTTTGCAACCCACAAACCCGCGGAGAACAATTGCAAACGGATGGCGCATTGTGTGGGAAAGCATTGAATCTCTTGTAAAGGATGGGGATGAATGTAGGTATTTAATATCTTGTTTCATAAATATGTTGATAAAACTTGACTTGAATTACTCCTGGCTCCGGCAGGATGATAGATATAAAGACATGCTCGGAATAATGTCAGATACCTACAGAAATGCAGGCTGGGAATAGCAATCGTGGAGTTTCTTTCCCATTCGTTGACTTCCCTCCTGCTCTTTCTCTATCTTCCCTCCCTCCCTCCCTCCCTCCCTTCCTTCCTTCCTTCATTTGTTCCTTTATTTCTAACTTTCATTCCTTTCTTCCATCTATCTTATTTTGTTCATTTAATTTCTAACCTTCCTTCTTCCTTTGTAACTTTTACTTCTATACTTCCTTCCTTTTTCTTTTGTTCCTTTTATTTCTAGCCTTCCTTCCTTCCTCCTTTGTTCCTTTTTTCCTTTCTTTCTTTCCTTCCAACTTCCTTTGTTCCTTTTCTTTCTAAACTTTCTTCCTTCGTAACTTTTACTTCTATCCTTCCTTCCTTTTTCTTTTGTTCCTTTCATTTCTAGCCTTCCTTCCTTCCTCCTTTGTTCCTTTTTTTCTTTCTTTCCTTCCACCTTCTTTTCTTCCTTTTATTTTTAACCTTCCTTCCTTCTTCCTTTGTAACTTTTACTTCTATCCTTCCTTCATTTTTTTTGTTCCTTTCATTTCCAGCCGTCCTTCCTTCCTTTCCTTCCTTCCTCCTTTGTTCTTTTTCTTTCTTTTCTTTCTTTCTTTCCTTCCTTCCACCTTTCTTTGTTCCTTTTCTTTCTAATCTTCCTTCCTTCTTCCTTTGTAACTTTTACTTCTATCCTTCCTTCATTTTTTTTGTTCCTTTCATTTCCAGCCTTCCTTCCTTCTTTCCTTTCCTTCCTTCCTCCTTTGTTCCTTTTCTTTCTTTCTTTCTTTCTTTCTTTCCTTCCTTCCTTCCAACTTCTTTTCTTTCTAACCTTCCTTCCTTCTTCCTTTGTAACTTTTACTTCTATCCTTCCTTCCTTTTTCTTTTGTTCCTTTTATTTCTAGCCTTCCTTCCTTCCTTCCTTTCCTTCTTTCCTCCTTTGTTCATTTTTTCTTTCATTCCACCTTACTTAGTTCCTTTTGTTTCTAAACTTCCTTCCCTCTTCCTTTGTAACTTTTATTTCTATCCTTCCTTCCAATAAGAAAGAGGGACTGCCAAAGTTAAAAGAAAGGAAGGAAGAAGGAAGGGAGGGAGGGAAGGGGATGGAGGGAAGGGAAAAGGGAAGGAAGGAGAGAGGCAGGGAAGGGAAGGAAGAAAGAAAGGAGGTTGGAAGGGAGGGAGGGAGGGAGGGGAGGGAAGGAAGGAAGGAAGGAAACAGTCCTAGATTCCCTTAATTATTTCCTTGCTTTCTCCCTCCCTCCCTCTCTTGCTCTCTCCCTCCTTCTCCCTCCCTTTTCTCCTCTTTCTTTCTTTTTTTTCTTTCTTTCTTTTCTTTTCCTTCTTCCTCTTTTCTTTTCCTTTCCTTTCATTTTCTCTTTTCTTTTCTACCACAGCTAGCAGCCCACTTTATGCCTTTTATATTTGTAAAACATTCCTAGCCGGTGTTCACGCTGCCTTCTCTCCTGTTCCCTTTCTCTCCCTTTTATTATACAACCGCCAGGCACGGATGGGGTGAAGCTGTAACATAATAGTTCCTCCTTAATGAAAAGACCCAGGGGGAAAATACATCACAAAATGAAAGGAAAAGCAGAAATGCTTTGTTAACAGGTTGGATAAACTGGCCAGGAAAACCTAATGGAGGGATAACAATTGTCCTGACTAGAAGTTCAACTTTTCCCCCACTCCCAGCTCCGTTTGGGGAAAGAGACTTTTCCCCCTCACAGTTCCATTCTGAGAAAGAGGCTTTTTTACCTCATAGATCCATTTGGGGAAAGATGCTTTCCCCCTCAAAGCTCCGTTTGGGGAAAGAGGCTTTTTTTTACCTCACAGCTCCATTTGGGGAAAGAGGCTTTTCCCCCTCACAGCTCCATTCTGAGAAAGAGGCTTTTTTTACCTCACAGCTCCATTTGGGGAAAGAGGCTTTTTCCCCTCACAGCTCCATTTGGGGAAAGAGGCTTTCTCCCCTCACAGCTCCATTCTGAGAAAGAGGCTTTTTTACCTCACAGCTCCGTTTTGGAAAAGAGGCTTTTCCCCCTCACAGCTCCGTTTGGGGAAAGAAGCTTTCCCCCCTCACAGCTCCATTTGGAGAAAGAGGCTTTTTCCCCTCACAGATCCATTTGGGGAAAGAGGCTTTCCCCCTCAAAGCTCCGTTTGGGGAAAGAGGCTTTTTTACCTCACAGCTCCATTTGGGGAAAGAGGCTTTTCCCCCTCACAGCTCCATTCTGAGAAAGAGGCTTTTTTACCTCACAGCTCCATTTGGGGAAAGAGGCTTTTCCCCCTCACAGCTCCATTTGGGGAAAGAGGCTTTCTCCCCTCACAGCTCCATTCTGAGAAAGAGGCTTTTTTACCTCACAGCTCCATTTGGGGAAAGAGGCTTTTTCCCCTCACAGCTCCATTTGAGGAAAGAGGCTTTTTCCCCTCACAGCTCCATTTGGGGAAAGAGGATTTTCCCCCTCACAGCTCCTTTTGGGGAAAGAGGCTTTTTCCCCTCACAGCTCCTTTTGGGGAAAGAGGCTTTCCCCCCTCACAACTCCTTTTGGGGAAAGAGGCTTTCCCCCCTCACAGCTCCTTTTGGGGAAAGAGGATTTTTCCCCTCACAACTCCTTTTGGGGAAAGAGGCTTTTTTTCCCTCACAGCTCCATTTGGGGAAAGAGGCTTTTTCCCCTCACAGCTCCATTTGGGGAAAGAGGCTTTTTTACCTCACAGATCCATTTGGGGAAAGAGGCTTTCCCCCTCAAAGCTCCGTTTGGGGAAAGAGGCTTTTTTACCTCACAGCTCCATTTGGGGAAAGAGGCTTTTCCCCCTCACAGCTCCATTCTGAGAAAGAGGCTTTTTTACCTCACAGCTCCATTTGGGGAAAGAGGCTTTTTCCCCTTACAGCTCCATTTGGGGAAGGAGGCTTTCTCCCCTCACAGCTCCATTCTGAGAAAGAGGCTTTTTTACCTCACAGCTCCATTTGGGGAAAGAGGCTTTTCCCCCTCACAGCTCCATTCTGAGAAAGAGGCTTTTTTACCTCACAGCTCCCTTTGGGGAAAGAGGCTTTTCCCCCTTCTCAATTCCATTTGGAGAAAGAGGATTTCCCCCCTCACAGCACCGTTTTGGGAAAGAGGCTTTCCCCCCTCACAGCTCCATTTGGGGAAAGAGGCTTTTTCCCCTCACAGCTTCATTTGGGGAAAGAGGCTTTTCCCCCTCACAGCTCCATTCTGAGAAAGAGGCTTGTTTACCTCACAGCTCCGTTTGGGGAAAGAGGCTTTTCCCCCTTCTCAATTCCATTTGGAGAAAGAGGCTTTCCCCCCTCGCAGCACTGTTTTGGGAAAGAGACTTTTCCCCCTCACAGCTCCGTTTGGGGAAAGAGGCTTTCCCCCCTCACAGCTCCATTTGGGGAAAGAGGCTTTCCCCCCTCACAGCTCCATTTGGGGAAAGAGGCTTTTTCCCCTCACAGCTTTATTTGGGGAAAGAGGCTTTTCCCCCTCACAGCTCCATTCTGAGAACACAGCTCCGTTTGGGGAAAGAGGCTTTTCCCCCTTCTCAATTCCATTTGGAGAAAGAGGCTTTCCCCCCTCACAGCACTGTTTTGGGAAAGAGACTTTTCCCCCTCACAGCTCCGTTTGGGGAAAGAGGCTTTCCCCCCTCACAGCTCCATTTGGGGAAAGAGGCTTTCCCCCCTCACAGCTCCATTTGGGGAAAGAGGCTTTTTCCCCTCACAGCTTCATTTGGGGAAAGAGGCTTTTTCCCCTCACAGCTCCATTTGGGGAAAGAGGCTTTTTCCCCTCACAGCTTCATTTGGGGAAAGAGGCTTTTCCCCCTCACAGCTCCATTCTGAGAAGGAGGCTTGTTTACCTCACAGCTCCGTTTGGGGAAAGAGGCTTTTCCCCCTTCTCAATTCCATTTGGAGAAAGAGGCTTTCCCCCCTCACAGCACTGTTTTGGGAAAGAGACTTTTCCCCCTCACAGCTCCGTTTGGGGAAAGAGGCTTTCCCCCCTCACAGCTCCATTTGGGGAAAGAGGCTTTTCCCCCTCACAGCACCGTTTTTGGAATGGGGCTTTCTGGTAGGAATTCTGGGAGTTGAAGTCCACATGTAATAGAAGAGCCAACTTTGCCCACCCCTGAGTTAGACCAACATTTTTTTTTAAAGGAACATTTTAGAATTGAATAGAATAGAATTTTATTGGCCAAATGTGATTGGACACACAAGGAATTTGTCTTGGTGCAGATGCTCCCAACGTACATAAAAGAAAAAGAGACATTTGTCAAGAATCATGTGGTAAAACACTCAATGATTGTCACAGGGCTCAAATAAGCAATGAAGAAACAATCAATATTAATAAAAATCTTAGGATACAAGCAATAAGTTACAGTCATACAGTCCTAAGTGGGAGGAAAAGGATGATAGGAATGATGAGAAAAAACTAGTAGAATAGAAGTGCAGATTTAGTAAACATTCTGACAGTGTTGAGGGAATTATTTGTTTAGCAGAGTGATGGCGTTCGGGGGAAAACTGTCCTTGTGTCTAGTTGCCTTGGTGTGCAGTGCTCTGTAGCGACGTTTTGAGGGTAGGAGTTGAAACAGTTTATGTCCAGGATGCGAGGGGTCAGTAAATATTTTCCCCGCCCTCTTTTTGACTCATGCAGTATAAGTTTTAACTAGGTATAAAGAGAACAAATGTTATACAGTACTTTAAAAATGTCTTTTTGTTGCATTGCAATTTTAATTATTTTTCCCCCATGTAGTGAAAGCCAGGTACTTAACAATACTGTTTCGTGTTTCTAGTATGTTAACTGCCAATAATTATTCTGTGAGCCTGTCTTTCCTCTTTCTGGAGTGATCCTTTGCAGGGCACTCTTAACCTTTTTGAAGAATTGGTCTGTCATTTTTACTTTCTCCTTACAACCTCTGGATTGAATTATCCTCCAGCCTGTAACGAGTTATCTTTTTTTTTCCCCAAGCACCCAAGTGCCATATTTATCATTTCCAAACAAATTGTGAAACGAGCTTTCTGGTGTACGCTAAACAATAGGATGAGCCGTGAAGAAGATCTATGCGATCGTGTGGAAATGTTTTTGATGGGTTTCTAAATCACCTTTTTCCAGGCTACGTGGAATGGGACGGGGTTTTAAAATAAGGGGCTTTGAATCTTAGCTTCCTTTTCCTTTTCCAGCTTGCTCGCTTTTTTAAAGAAAAAAGAAGAATTGTTACCATTGGCAAGCAGAACGTGTGAAACAAGAATTTTTTTGTCTTCTTCAGTTCTCTTTATAAATCTCTATTTTATAGGTTTGGTAGCTGAGTAAGAAGAAAAAACCCCCGAATGAGTAAAGAATCTCTTTGAATAGTGAAATGGGAAGAGAGGAAGGGATGGAGGCAGGCAGGGAGAGAGGGGGAGGAAAGAAGGGAGGGAGGGAGGAGGAAAGAAAGAAAGAAGGTAGGAAAGAAAGAAAAGAAAGAAGGAGTGAAAGGAAGGAAAGAAGGAAGGAGAGGAAGAAATGAAAGAATGAAATAGGAAACAAGGAACAAAAAGAAGGGGGAGGGAAGAAGGAAATACATAAAGAAGAAAGAAACAAAAAGAAGATGGAGGAAGAAAGAAAAGAAAAATATAGAAAGAAAGAAAGAAAGAAAGAAAGAAAGAAAGAAAGAAAAAGAAAGAAAGAAAAAAGATAAAGGGAGGGAGGGAGGGAGATACAGGAATGAAGGAAAGAAAGAAGAAAGAAAAATGAAAGAAAGAAGAGACAGACAGAAAGAAAGAGAAAGGCAAGCAAGGAAGGAAGAAGGAAGGGAAGGAAGGAAGAGATGGGGAAGAAAGAAGGAGGGGAGGAGGAAAGAAAGAAAAAAGAGAGAAATATGAAGGAAGGAAAGTAAGAGGGATGGAGGGAGGGAAGGAAGGGAGAAGGAAAGAAAGAAGGAAAGAAGGAAAGAAAGGAAAAGGAAAAGAAAAAAGAGAAAGGGAGATAGAGAAAGGACGGAAAGAAGAATGGAAAGGAAGAAAGAAAGGAGAAAAAGAAAAGAAGGAAGGGAGGGAGAGAGGAAAGAAGGAAAGAAAGAAATTAAGGATGAGTATAACAAATACAGTATACATTATAATTTGATAGCTAAGGAAGCTATGAATTGCTTCTGCTGTTGCTTTCCTGAGATTACGGTATCTCAGGTGCTTTGTAACGTCCTAATATTCTTACACTATATGTGTTATTCTTTGTTCTGGAACAATGTGGGTTCTTCCCACTTAAAAGAGTTTAGGACTGGGAGGGGGGGGGGTGTTTGCTTTATTCAGTTTTAATGGGATGTCCACATATGATATTCAGTTTTTGGCAGGAATCTGGCCTTGAAAGAATAAAACACATTGAAATTAATTGATTGTGATTGGATTATATCTCATTGATTTAACAGTTTCTGCTTTAAGCAAAGTCGAACTGGACTTGCCAATTACTTGTTTAATATCCATCCCATCCCCTTCATTTCGAAATCTCTTTCCCAACTCAGAGTGAATTCTCCATTCGTTTTTGTTGTTCCCTTATTTTTTATATATACCTGTCAGCCTCTTTTGGGGGGGGGGGGTGCTGTCACTTGAAGAGAAAGACACAAGGCAAGTCAAATAAACAAGTACCGGTAAATTAAATTTAAGATTTATTTTAGGGGGGGAAAAGAGACTGTAATTGTACTTTTTGCCAGGACGTAATATCAGACTTTATCCAATGATTTTGTCCTAAACAATGAAATCTATGAAACGTTTTGACAAACTTTTGGAATAAGACATAAGGACTTCAACTCCCAGAATTCATGTTTTTCTGAGGAACTCTGGAATAAGACATATGGACTTCAACTCCCAGAATTCATGTTGGTTGAGGAACTCTGGAATAAGACATGTGGACTTCAACTTCCAGAATCCATGTTGGTTGAAGAACTCTGGAATGAGACATGTGGACTTCAACTTCCAGAATCCATGTTGGTTGAAGAACTCTGGAATGAGACATGTGGACTTCAACTCCCAGAATTCATGTTGGTTGAGGAACTCTAAGACATGTGGACTTCAACTCCCAGAATCCATGTTGGTTGAGGAACTCTAAGACATGTGGACTTCAACTCCCAGAATCCATGTTGGTTGAAGAACTCTGGAATGAGACACGTGGACTTCAACTCCCAGAATCCATGTTGGTTGAAGAACTCTGGAATGAGACATGTGGACTTCAACTTCCAGAATCCATGTTGGTTGAAGAACTCTGGAATGAGACATGTGGACTTCAACTCCCAGAATTCATGTTGGTTGAAGAACTCTGGAATGAGACATGTGGACTTCAACTTCCAGAATCCATGTTGGTTGAAGAACTCTGGAATGAGACATGTGGACTTCAACTCCCAGAATTCATGTTGGTTGAGGAACTCTGGAATAAGACATGTGGACTTCAACTCCCAGAATTCATGTTGGTTGAGGAACTCTGGAATAAGACATGTGGACTTCAACTCCCAGAATTCATGTTGGTTGAGGAACTCTGGAATAAGACATGTGGACTTCAACTCCCAGAATTCATGTTGGTTGAGGAACTCTGGAATAAGACATGTGGACTTCAACTCCCAGAATCCATGTTGGTTAAGAACTCTGGAATAAGACATGTGGACTTCAACTCCCAGAATCCATGTTGGTTGAGGAACTCTGGAATAAGACATGTGGACTTCAACTCCCAGAATTCATGTTGGTTGAGGAACTCTGGAATAAGACATGTGGACTTCAACTCCCAGAATTCATGTTGGTTGAGGAACTCTGGAATAAGACATGTGGACTTCAACTCCCAGAATTCATGTTGGTTGAAGAACTCTGGAAGAAGACATGTGGACTTCAACTTCCAGAATCCATGTTGGTTGAAGAACTCTGGAAGAAGACATGTGGACTTCAACTTCCAGAATCCATGTTGGTTGAAGAACTCTGGAAGAAGACATGTGGACTTCAACTTCCAGAATCCATGTTGGTTGAAGAACTCTGGAATTAGACATGTGGACTTCAACTCCCAGAATCCATGTTGGTTGAGGAACTCTGGAAGAAGACATGTGGACTTCAACTTCCAGAATCCATGTTGGTTGAAGAACTCTGGAATGAGACATGTGGACTTCAACTCCCAGAATCCATGTTGGTTGAGGAACTCTAAGACATGTGGACTTCAACTCCCAGAATCCATGTTGTTTGAAGAACTCTGGAATGAGACATGTGGACTTCAACTCCCAGAATCCATGTTGGTTGAAGAACTCTGGAATGAGACACGTGGACTTCAACTCCCAGAATTCATGCTGGCTGAGGAATTCTGGGAATCAAGTCCACTTTTCGTAAACTTGCTAAGGCTAAGAAAAACGGCTCAGTTAAGTTACGTGCAGTGTTGTTGCAAATCGTGTTTTTGGTGAGCAGAGGCTACAACAGCTGGGACGCATTAGCTTAGCAGAATTTTAAATTGGAGTGGGGGGTTGAGTTGCAATTGAGGTGTAACATTATCCGTGGTATGGAGAAAATGAACTGGGAGAAGTTTTCTCCCCCAATTTTCCAAACATTCAGAACTGAAGTGTAGCTCACTAGAAGTAGATTTCTCACTAGAAGTAGATTTACAACAGATGGGGGAAAGAAAAAATACCCTCCTTAAATTAGGCACCACTTTGTTAAATTATGGGGTTGACTTCCAGGAGGTGCAGGTATTATAAGTTGTCCTTGATTTTACACATGGTTAATTTGCGACCATTCAAAGTTATGATGTACCCACCAAAAGGGTACCCATAATAACCATGTTCTGAAGAAACATAGAAGACTGACGGCAGAAAAAGACTTCGTGGTCCATCTAGTCTGCCCTTATACTATGTCCTGTATTTTATCTTACAATGGATATATGTTTATCCCAGGCATGTTTAAATTCAGTTGCTGTGGATTTACCAACCACGTCTGCTGGAAGTTTGTTCCAAGCATCTACTACTCTTTCAGTCAAATAATATTTTCTCATGTTGCTTTTGATCTTTCCCCCAACTAACTTCAGATTGTGTCCCCTTGTCCTTGTGTTCACTTTCCTATTAAAAACACTTCCATCCTGGACCTTATTTAACCCTTTAATATATTTAAATGTTTCGATCCTGTCCCCCCTTTTCCTTCTGTCCTCCAGACTATACGGATTGAGTTCATGAAGTCTTTCCTGATACGTTTTATGCTTAAGACCTTCCACCATTCTTGTAGCCCATCTTTGGACCCGTTCAATTTTGTCAATATCTTTTTGTAGGTGAGGTCTCCAGAACTGAACACAGTATTCCAAATGTGGTCTCACCAGCACTCTATATAAGGGAATCACAATCTCCCTCTTCCTGCTTGTTATACCCCTAGCTATGCAGCCAAGCATCCTACTTGCTTTTCCTACTGCCCGATCACACTGCTCACCCATTTTGAGACTGTCAGAAATCAATGGATGGATGGATGGATGGATTTATTGATTGATTGATTTGTTTGTTTTGTCCAATACACAATAATACACAATGAGGGTTATAGAGGATATAATCAGGTAGAATGTATTAAAGGGGGAATAGAGGAGAAAATAAAGGAATGAAATATAACTATGAGAGAATAGCAGGAAAAGATATAGGGATAGAAGAGAAGATATAGGAGATATAGGAGAGACAATAGGACAGGGGACAGTAGGCACTCTGGTGCACCAGATGTACACCAGGATGAATGGATGGATGGAGATGGATGGATCCTAGAACAAATCAATATGGATACTAAGATAGCTGCGAGAGCAATCATGGGCTTCCCAAGGTATACCCATAGTCTGCATTGGTTGCCGATCAATTTCCGGTCACAATTCAAAGTGTTGGTTATGACCTATAAAGCCCTTCATGGCATCGGACCAGAATATCTCCGGGACCGCCTCCTGCCGCACGAATCCCAGAGACCGGTTAGGTCCCACAGTGTTGGCCTTCTTCGGGTCCCGTCGACTAAGCAATGTCATCTGGCAGGACCCAGGAAAAGAGCCTTCTCTGTGGCGGCCCCGACCCTCTGGAACCAGCTCCCCCCAGATATCAGAGTTGCCCCCCACCCTCCTTGCCTTTCGCAAGCCCCTTAAAACCAACCTCTGTCGTCAGGCATGGGGGAATTGAAATTTTCCCTTCCCCCTAGGCTTATAGAATTTATACATGGTATGCTTGTATGTATGAGTGGTTATTGGACCAGAATATCTCCGAGACCGCCTCCTGCTGCACGAATCCCAGCGACCGGTTAGGTCCCACAGAGTGGGCCTTCTCCGGGTCCCGTCAATGAAACAATGTCGCTTGGCGGGCCACAGGGGAAGAGCCTTCTCTGTGGCGGCCCTGACCCTCTGGAACCAGCTCCCCCCAGAGATTAGAACTGCCCCTACCCTCCTTGCCTTTCGTAAACTCCTTAAAACCCACCTTTGTCGTCAGACATGGGGGAACTGAGACATCTTCCCTGGGCCTATACAATTTATGTATGGTATGCTTGTATGTATGTCTGTTTAATAATGGGTTTTTTTAAATATCCTAAATTGTAAATTATTAGATTGTTATGAATTGTTTTTATTGTATTGTGAGCCGCCCCGAGTCTACAGAAAGGGGAGGCATACAAATCTAATAAACATAAACATAAACATATTTAAATTGGGGTTTTTTAGATTATTTTTAATATTAGATTTGTTCACATTGTCTTTTGATATTGTTGTTAGCCACCCCGAGTCTTCGGAGAGGGGCGGCATACAAATCTAATAAATAAAATAAAATAAATAAATAAAATAAATAAAAGATATAGGGATAGAAGAGAAGATATAGGAGAGACAATAGGACAGGGGATGGTAGGCACTCTGGTGTACCAGATGTACACCAGGATGGATGGATGGATGGATGGATGGATGGATGGATGGATGGATGGATGGATGGATGGATGGATGGATCCTACAACAAATCAATATGGATAATAAGATACCAAGTGTATGATAGCTAATTAAGAAAACCAGTTTAGTCTAGTGGTTATGGCACCAGCCGGGAGCCGGGAGACTGAGAGTTCTAGTCCCGTCTTAGTCGTGAAAGCTAACTGGGTGACTTTGGGTCAATCACAAGGAGACGGTGAGTTCTAGTCCTTTCCCTCAAACCAGATGTGGGACGTTGCTAATATAGACATGAAATCGAGAAACCCAGATGGTTCACGGGGCATTTTGACTTATTGTGTTTATCTACCAGGTTCGGTAGAGGAATTATGCATATAATTGTAGCCTTAAGATGATTTGGCTGATGGTATGAATTTCATATGTCATCTGCCTTGGAATTTGTGACAACAGCCTGGCTTTTTTTTTCCCCTGTTTCTTTTTTTCCTGGTTTCCACCTGTAAAAGCTTCCGGACTTCAGCCTTAATTGCAGCTTATTAAGAGAACAATGTGCATTTGTCAAAACAGCAATGAAATAGCAATGAAAGCAGTTTTAAAATGAGAGAGGGAGGGAGAGAGAGAGAGACAGAAAGGGAGAGAGAGAGAGAAAGAAAGAAAGAGGGAGAGAAGGAGGGCGAGAGAGAGACAGAAAGAAAAAGAGAGAGGAGGGGAAGAGAAAGAAAGAGAGAGAGAAAGAAAGTAAGAAAGAAAGAAAGAGGAGAGAGACAGAAAGAAAAAGAGAGAAGGAAGGGGAGAGAAAGAGAAGAGGGACTGAAAAAGAGAAGGAGGGGGAAAGAGAGAGACAGAGAGAAGGAGGGGGATAGAGAGAGACAGGAGAGAGAAAGAGAGAGAAAGACAGATATAGAGAAGGGAGAGAGAAAGAGAGAAGAGGAAGAGAGAGACAAAGAAAAAGAGAAGGATGGGAAGAGAGAGAGAGAGAAGAGAAAGAGAAGGAGGGAGAGAGAGACAGATAAAGAGAAGAGAGAGAGAGAAGGGAAAGAGAGAGACAAAGAAAAAGAGAAGGAGGGGGAGAGAGAGACAGAAATAGAAAGAGAGAGAAGGAGGTGGGAGAGAAAGGGAGAAGGAGGGAGAGAGGGACAGAAAGAAAAAGAGAGAGAAGGAGGGGGAAAGAGAGAAGAGAGAGACAGAAAGAAAGAAGGAAGGGGAGAGAGAGACAGAAAGAGAATGAGAAAGAGATAGAAAGTGGAAGAGACAGAAGGAGAGAGAGAGAAAGAAGAGAGACAGAAATACCGAGGAGGAGAGGGAAAGAGACAGAAGGAGAAGAGGGGGAGAGGGAGGAGGAGAGAGAAAAAAAGAAGAGAGAAAAAGAGAAAAGGAGAGGGGAGAGAGATAGAAGGAGGGAAGGAAAGAGAGAGAGAAAGGAGAGCCGGATTTTTTTTAAAAACCCATCCATTCCTCTTTCGACTCCTCAAGTAGCAAAGGCTTGGAAAATAATAATAATAATTTTTAAAAAACGTGGCAGCAATGGGTTTGAAAGGTGGTGAAAAGTGAACGCTCTGATTGATAGGGGTGATTGCATAATAACTGCTTTTTAAAGACACCCGAACCTTTCACTCATCTTGAAGACTCAACCAGCTTCCAGAAGCTTTTCACAGGCGGCTCTGTTTGAACGGAAAATTTTAAAAAAAATTAAATTGGGTTTAAGAGCAGAGTTGGCTTGCAGCCATGACCTCTGCTACGTATTTCCCTTCCAATTCTGCGAAAGCAGTTTAATAGCCGTTTTTTAAACGATCCTTAATTTGCTACGGGAGAAAATTACTAGGGAGACTGATACAAAATCCTCACCTCCGAAAAATACTAGACACCCAGGGGTGAAACTGTAAACATGGGGTTGAGGCTGATCCCTGGAATCTAATGGGGGGGAGAAAAAAATTCTAGCTGACAGGGAAATTAATATTTTCTGCTTTCTAACTCCTAATGGAGAAACCTGAATTATTCAGTAATTCCGAGCTGTTGTTTTTTTTAACGTGCTCCATTAAAAAGAGATTTCCTTTTCTTACCTAGGTAGACCAGCAATTATTCAAATGTAAAGGAAGGGATATAGGAACGACTGATGATTGTGTTTGCACGTTGATGTCGAGTCTTGTCTAAAGATGAGTTAGGGGATTAACAAAATCCCAAGGTTTTGGCTGTTTTATCTAGGGGGAAAAAAAACCCACGCCTTTACCTTAATGATCCCTGCATTAAGTAGCAGGAAGGTGTAGAAATAAAAGTTGATCTCACTGCTTCTGAAAATATAAAAATAGACAAGGAGTTTAGCTGGATTAGACCAAAAGACATTTCTGGTCTAGTATTAAACTGGCACAGTGGCACAATGGTTAGAGTGCAGTTCGAATCTCTGTAGGCTCAAGGTTGACTCAGCCTTCCATCCTTCCAAGGTGTTGTGGTTAGCTCTGGCCCAGCTCCTGCCCCAAGGACTGTGGATGTGGGGGAGACATCCACATGCTGCAGGCCTGTTTTGCCCCCCTGGTGGAATCTGATGATGAAGGCTCCTCTGGCCAAGAAGACATGAGTGACAGGGAGGAGGAGAGTGGCAGACAGCTCAGAAGGAGTTCAATTATCTAGCTCCTCCTTGGATTCAGAACAAGAGTTAATGATACAGCCACGCATGCAGAGAGCGATGCACAGGAAGCAACAACTGAGAGATTATTATCAAAGAAAATGAGGCCACCCGTGGTTGGGTGGGGCTGTGGTAATTAGTGAGGCTGCTATAAATAGCAGCCTGTGGGTTTGGCCATTGTGGAGGATTATCTGATCGTTGTATTCCGTGACTGCTTTACTGACTTTGACCTTTTGTGTGCTGATTTTCCCCCGCTTTGAAACTAAACCAGAGCAAAGTGTGTTTCACTTTGTGAAAGAAGGACTGTGAATTGCCTCACAGCTACAAGCTAAGTATCACAGGACTGATAAGGGACTAGTACAAATTACCAGTTTGTTTGGAGACGAGGGCTCTTTGCTATACCAAAAGAGGACTTGGTTTAAGTGAATTTTCATTATAAAGAACATTGTTTTGAATTTTCAAACGTGTGTGTGTCTGAAATTTGTACCTGTGAATTTTTGGGAGGATTCTACCAGAGAGCCCGACAGAACACAAGGTGGGTCAAATGAGGACCTAGATTAACAATAACAACAACAGCAGCAACAACAACAACAACAACAACAACAACAGCAATAATTTATTAGACTTGTCTGCTGCCACCTCCGAAGATTGACTCAGCCTTCCGTCCTTCTGAGGTCGGTAAAATGAGGACCCAGATTGTTGGGGGCAAGAGGCGGACTCTCTGTAAACTGCTTAGAGAGGGCTGTAAAAGCACTGTGAAGTGGTATATAAGTCTAAATGAGTGATTGATTGGAAAGAGAGATTATAAATTGGTTTAAATTATTTTAGGATTTTTAGGGTTTTTAATTACAATAATTGGATTAGATGTATCACTATGTATCTAGGAATCTCCTGGGAGGAAACAGGGCTGGAAAAGGTGGGGAGAAGACTTCGTGGGGCCTCTCTAGGAATCTCCTGGGAGGAAACAGGGCCAGAAACGGCGGGGAGAAGCCTCTTTTGGTCATGTCTAGGAATCTCCTGGGAGGAAACAGGGCTGGAAAAGGCAGGGAGAAGCCTCCGTGGGGCCTCTGTAGGAATCTCCTGGGAGGAAACAGGGCCTCCATCCTCCCTGTGGTTTCCCCAATCACACACATTATTTGCTTTTACATTGATTCCTATGGGAAAAATGGCTTCTTCTTACAAACGTTTCTACTTAAGAACCTGGTCACAGAACGAATTAAGTTCGTAAGTAGAGGTACCACACACATGCATGCATGCATGCATACATACATACATACATACATACATACATACATACATACATACATACATACATACAAACTCAGAGAATAACAAGGGCATAATACTATATTGCTAGTTATCCTGCCACAACTAGTACCAAATTCTGGTGCTCAGCTGCTTCTATAAGCACGTCATCGACAGACAGGGAAAAGTTTTGATATCTTTCCAAAAATAATAGACACACACATGTGCACACACACACACACACACACACATTTTAAAACAAAAACCCAGACAACAGCAGTGATTGTTAATACATTTCCAACACCACTCCAAATAAAGAAACTCTCAGATAGCCCATCTTGGAAAAGTGTATTTTAAACATGGAACGTGTCCATTTTCTTTCATTGTCCTGAGTAGCCGATGTCAAATTTTCTTTTCTGTAGCTAAAGTAAACATTGAGTAAAAAGAGCAAGCTGTGTCAAGGGAGCCCGAGTTGACTCTGGTAGCAACTGTTCAAAGATCTTGGCCGGGTAATCGGGTATGTTGTAGATTCTGGCTGGGTGCCACAAACCGCTTTCTATGGATTTCGTTTCTCTGATTCTGGTGCTAAAATGTGGAAGCTCTGGGGCTGTGAGCTCTCTTTGGAATCCCCCAAGACAGCATTTCTCAACTTTAGGAAATTTAAAATGCACAGATTTGAGCTTCCATGGCGGCTGGGAATTTCTGTGAGTGGAAAGACCGTATATACGTTAAACTGCCTGAGATTAAGAAACATAGAAGATTGGCGGCAGAAAAAGACCTCATGGTCCCTCTAGTCTGCCTGCCCTTATACTATTTCCTGTATTTTATCTTAGGATGGATATACAGTGTGTTTATCTCAGGCATGTTTACATTCAGTTCCTGTGGATTGACCAACCACGTCTGCTGGAAGTTTGTTCCATGCATCTGCTACTCTTTCGGTAAAATAATATTTTCTCACGTTGCTTCTGATCTTTCCCCCAATTAAGAAATGCAGCATTTACACACGCACTCCTGACAATTCAAATAATGTATACTTGGTTGGTAAATCCACATGGTATATGGTTGATAAATCCACAGTAACTGAATTTAAACTGGGGTAAACATATATCCATCCTAAGATAAAATATAGCAAATGGTACAAGGGCAGACTAGATGGACCATGAGGTCCTTTTCTGCAGTCAATCTTCTATGTTTCTATATGTATATCTAGAAACATAGAAACATAGAAGACTGACAGCAGAAAAAGACCTCATGGTCCATCTAGTCTGCCCTTATACTATTTTCTGTATTTTATCTTAGGATGGATATATGTTTATCCCAGGCATGTTTAAATTCAGTTACTGTGGATTTATTTACCATGCCTGCTGAAAGTTTGTTCCAAGGATCTACTACTCTTTCAGTAAAATAATATTTTCTCATGTTGCTTTTGATCTTTCCCCCAACTAACTTCAGATTGTGTCCCCTTGTTCTTGGGTTCACTTTCCTATTAAAAACACTTCCCTCCTGGACCTTATTTAACCCTTTAACATATGTTTCGATCATGTCCCCCCTTTTCCTTCTGTCCTCCAGACTATACAGATAGAGTTCATTAGGTCTTTCCTGATACGTTTTATGCTTAAGACCTTCCACCATTTTGTAGCCCATCTTTGGACCCGCTCAATTTTGTCAATATCCCTTTGTAGGTGAGGTCTCCAGAACTGATCGATCTATCTGTCTATCTATCTATCTATCTATCTATCTATCGATCGATCGATCTATCTATCTATCGATCTATCGATCTATCGATCTATCGATCTATCGATCTATCTATCGATCTATCTAGAGAGAGAGCTGAAGGGATTGGATACTGTAGCCTAGAGGTTAATTCTCTGCCTTACAAGGCAAAGGTTGCAGGTTCAAGTCCCAGTGAGGGTATGGCTAGCTGATGAGGCCAAAATAAGGACAAAATAGATCTATCCTAGTCTCCCTTAATTTTCAAATTCAGCAAAAACATGTGACATATATATATAAATAAATATAAACAGTAATTCTGTGTCTAGTGATGCAGTCAATGAAAACCTTGGAGAATCAGGGTGAGTGAAAACATTTGTAACCCTTTCGTGAAATACAACCTGTGTTCTGCAATTCTTCGGATCCCTCCTCCAGGATTTTCTCATCTATCCCAGCCCACCTCCAATATTTTCCTGAGCAGGTGAACAAAACACCTGTCAAGAAACCACTGTCCGCAACTCCCTTATTTTTTGTTATTTTCAAAAAAAACACTGAGAAGGACCCAAAGGCATTTTTGGAAGTGAGGATGCATTAGCGGTTGGGGTTTTCCAGGGCGGCTGGCCAGCTTTCCCTATCATTCTTTTCCAATTAAAAGAGCATTTTTAACTAATTAGAATCAGGGAGGGAGCGCAATTCGGCTTCCAAAGAGACAACCACAGTGTTCTAAGAGAACATCTTGTGTCTCTCAACCCTAAGCACTTGAGTTCCACCATCTCGTCGCTTTCCGTTATTAAATTTATAGGGCGCCCAGCTCCATGATTAGAAAAATAGAAACATAGAAGTCTGATGGCAGAAAAAGACCTCATGGTCCATCTAGTCTGCCCTTATACTATTTTCTGTATTTTATCTTAGGATGGATATATGTTTATCCCAGGCATGTTTAAATTCAGTTACTGAGGATTTATCTACCACATCTGCGGGAAGTTTGTTCCAAGGATCTACTACTCTTTCAGTAAAATAATATTTTCTCATGTTGCTTTTGATCTTTCCCCCATCATCCAGAACATCCAGATTGTTCTGGATGATATGCAATATGGAATTTAAAACAACGCAGACCACACAGTAGAAAGTAAAATGTTGGGGGTTGGCTGGGTGGGAGATTAGGTCCCACAGAGTTCGCCTTCTCCGGGTCCCGTCGACAAAACAATGTCATCTGGCTGGACCCAAGGGAAGAGCCTTCTCTATGGCGGCCTCAGCCCGCTGGAATCAACTCCCCCCGGAGATTAGGACTGCTCCCACCCTCCTTTCGTAAACTCTTGAAATAATAATAATAATAATAATAATAATAATAATAATAATAATAATAATACAGTAGTACCTCGTGATATGAACCCCTCGTCTTACGAACTTTTTGAGATACGAGGTTCGGGATTTTTGTGCCTCTTCTTACACACTTTTTTCACCTTACAAATCCGCCGCCACGAACGCCAAACCCGGAAGTTTGGCAAAAGTTTGGGTTTCACCGAGAAGCGCCTCCACCCGGCTGTCAGCTTTTGAAAAAGCTGGGGGGCTTCTCAGCTTTCTCCCGAATGCCGAACCTGGAAGTTTGGCAAAAGATTGGGTTCGGCGTTCGGGAGAAACATGGACTCCCGGAAGGACGTCTCTGTGACGTCAAAGCTCCGCCCATGGAATTCCCTATTGGGATTGCCCACCTCCGTTTGAGCCTCCCAACCAGCCAACAGCTCCACGGCTCTTCTGGCAAGGTGACAGCCGGGCAGCGGGGCTTCTGGACAGCCTCCTGAACCTGAACGCCGAACCTGAACTTTTGCCGAACTTCTGGGTTCAACATTCGGGAGAACGCCGAGAAGCCCCCCCGGCTGTTTCAAACGGTGACAGCCGGGCGGCTGGGCTTCTTGGCGGCCTCCCGGACCCGAACCCAAACTTTTGCGGAACTTCCGGGTTCAGCGTTCGGGGGAAAGCCGAGAAGCGCCCGGCTGTTTCAAAAGGTGACAGCCGGGCGGCAGCACCCAGCACAGCGCCGTTTTTGCGATTTTTTTTTGTTTTGTTTGAATGCATTAATCGGTTTTACATTGTTTCCTATGGGAAACATTGTTTCTTCTTACAAACTTTTCACCTTACGAACCTCCTCCAGCAACCAATTAAGTTCGTAAGATGAGGTATCACTGTAATAATAATAATAATAATAATAATAATAATAATTTATTAAATTTGTATGCTCAGAGCAGCTCACAACAAACAATACAATATATAAATGCAATATTAAAATGAAAACCCACCTACTGTATGTCGACAGGAATGGGGAAATTGATATACCACTCGGCTGTTCCGTTTTATGTATGATTTGTTTGGGTTGCATGATTGTTTTTGTTCTGTCGGGCTCTCTGGTAGACTCCTCCCAAAAATTCACAGGTACAAATTTCAGACACACACACGTTTGAAAATTCAAAACAATGTTCTTTATAATGAAAATTCACTTAAACTAAGTCCTCTTTTGGTATAGCCAAGAGCCCTCGTCTCCAAACAAAGTGGTAATTTATACAAGTCCCTTATCAGTTCTGTGATACTTAGCTTGCAGCTGTGAGGCAATTCACAGTCCTTCTTCTTTCACAAAGTGAAACACACTTTGCCCTGGTTTAGGTCAAAGCGGGGGGGAAATCAGCACACAAAAAGTCAAAGTCAGTAAAGCAGTCACGAAACACAACAATCAGATAATCCTCCACAATGGCCAAACCCACAGGCTGCTCTTTATAGCAGCCTCACTAATGACCACAGCCCCACCCAACCACAGGTGGCCCTCATTTTCTTTGATAATAATCTCTCAGTTGTTGTTGCCTATGCATCGCTCTCCGCATGCGCGGCTGTATCATTAACTCCTGTTCTGAATCCAAGGAGGAGCTAGACAATTGATCTCCTTCTGAGCTGTCTGCCACACTCTCCTCCTCCCTGTCACTCATGTCTTCTTGGTCAGAGGAGCCTTCACCAGCAGATTCCACCGGGGGCAAGACAGGCCTGCAGCATGTGGATGTCTCTCCCACATCCACAGTCCCTTGGGGCAGGAGCTGGGCCAGAACTAACCACAACAGTTTTTAAAAAGGGTTTTTTTTTAAAAAAAGCTTTGGACACAGGGGAGTAAACTAGAAGACCTCTTCTAGTCCTTTCCAGCTCTATGAGTCTATGTCCTTATGGACTTCTGGGAGGTGGACATCGCACCAGAAATATTTGTTGTGGCACAGCAGGATCAAAGAACATCCATCATATTATACATTAGTGTATATGGTTTTTGCAATTGCATTTTAAGAGACAGCCGTTTTGGGGTTGTTGTTTTTTACAATCCTGGCTCTACTTCTCCTCATCTTAAAAAATATCTCTTGCTGACCTATAAATATCTAACTTGAAAGGAACGTGGGAAGTCCTGCCAGGCAGGAGAAGGAAATAAAATGTAAGTGGGCTTTTACCAAACTGTGTTCTGCTGTAGTAAATATTTAAAAAGAAAATGAGGGTGGATTTTTACCAAGTATTTTTAGGCCAAGTTTTGAACATTGCTTTTAAAAAAAACCTGGAATATCTAAGCGTGGGTGTTTGCATTGCAGATCAAACAAGGAGATCGTTTTTAAGTAGTCGCTAGAAGTTGTGCCGGAGTATTTGTGTAATTCCATATTGCGTCCCCGTTAAATAATAACACAGCCAACTGATGTAATTTTGTAATTATTGCAAAAAAAAGAGAAAATACCCCAATATCTGCTTAATTTCTCAAAGACGTATCATCCTATCCCCCAAGGGGCCCTCATCAACATAAATAGTTTGATCCCAAGTTTAATGTGGGTTAGTTATTTCAACCTGGGCTTGTTTTTGTTCAAATAAAAGTTAGTATTCTGTTTTTATGATATTTATTCCTTCTGTCCCTGGTGCAGGATTGTGCAATGATACCAAATAGAAGAAGATATTGGAACCTCAAGGTTGAACTGTGGGGTTCTTTGGTGCTCTTTGAGCTTGGTTCCCTTCCTCAGATGTTTCATTCATTTGGAATACTGAAGCACAGACATCAGAGAGTTATTGTTAATGGCGAGTATTCTGAGCAGGGACAGGTTACAAGCAATGTGCCACAAGGGTCTGTTCTGGGTCCTATTCTTTTTAATATGTTTGTGAGTGACATAGGGGAAGGTTTGAGTAGGGAAGGTTTGCCTATTTGCCGATGACTCTAAAGTGTGCAATAGGGTTGATATTCCTGGAGGGGTCTGTAATATGGTAAATGATTTAGCTTTACTAGATAAATGGTCAAAGCAATGGAAACTGCAGTTTAATGTTTCCAAATGTAAAATAATGCACTTGGGGAAAAGGAATCCTCAATCTGAGTATTGCATTGGCAGTTCTGTGTTAGCAAAAACTTCAGAAGAGAAGGATTTAGGGGTAGTGATTTCTGACAGTCTCAAAATGAGTGTGAACAGTGCAGCAAGTAGGATGTTTGGCTGCATAGCTAGAGGTATAACAAGCAGGAAATGGGAGATTGTGATCCCACTATATAGAGCGCTGGTGAGACCACATTTGGAATACTGTGTTCAGTTCTGGAGACCTCACCTACAAAAAGAGATTGACCAAATTGAACGGGTCCAAAGACGGGCTACAAGAATGGTGGAAGGTCTTAAGCATAAAACGTATCAGGAAAGACTTCATGAACTCAATCTGTAGAGTCTGGAGGACAGAAGGAAAAGGGGGGACATGATCGAAACATTTAAATATGTCAAAGGGTTAAATAAGGTTCAGGAGGGAAGTGTTTTTAATAGGAAAGTGAACACAAGAACAAGGGGACACAATCTGAAGTTAGTTGGGGGAAAGATCAAAAGCAACATGAGAAAATATTATTTTACTGAAAGAGTAGTAGATGCTTGGAACAAACTTCCAGCAGACGTGGTTGGTAAATCCACAATAACTGAATTTAAACATGCCTGGGATAAACATAGATCCATCCTAAGATAAAATACAAAAAATAGTATAAGGGCAGACTAAATGGACCATGAGGTCTTTTTCTGCCGTCAATCTTCTATGTTTCTATGGCTAGTTTAATGAAAAGAAGGACCAGGGGAGACATGATAGCAGTCTTCCAATATCTCAGGGGTTGCCACAAAGAAGAGGGAGTCAACCTATTTCTCCAAAGCACCTGAGGGTAGAACAAGAAGCAATGGGTAGAAACTAAACAAGAAGAGAAGTAACTTAGAACTAAGGAGAAATTTCCTGACAATGAGAACAATTAATCCGTGGAACAGCTTGCCTCCAGAAGTTGTGAATGCCCCAACACTGGAAGTTTTTAAGCAGATATTGGATAACCATCTTCCTGAAAGTAGTGTAGGGTTTCCTGCCTAAGCAGGGGGTTGGACTAGAAGACCTCCAAGGTCCCTTCCAAACTCTGTTATTATTATTGTATTATTATTATTATTAATATTATTATTATTATTATTATTATTATTATTATTTCACACATAGACACCAGTCATTGCTATATTACCATCCATGCAGAATTAAATTTTACAGGATAATAATAATAATAATAATAATAATAATAATAATAATAATAATAATTAATTTATTGGATTTGTATGCCACCCCTCTCCGTAGACTCGGGGCGGCTAATAACAATGATAAAAACAACATGTAACAATCCAATAATAAAAACAACTAAAAACCCTTATTATAAAACCAAACATACACACAAACATACCATGCATAAGTTGTAATGGCCTAGGGGGAAGAAATCTCAACTCCCCCATGCCTGGCGGTATAAATGAGTCTTCAGTAGTTTACGAAAGACAGGGATGGTGGGGGCAGTTCTAATCTCCCGGGGGGACTTGGTTCCAGAGGGGCCGGGGCCGCCACAGAGAAGGCTCTTCCCCTGGGGGCCCGCCAAATGACAAACGAGGATGTTTAGCAGATGAACCTATCATGTCTTACTCCCAGCAAGAAATAAACATTTGCCATTTATTCTACGTGCTTTTCTGTCCGAGCAAATTGTCATGCCTGTTATTATAAAACTGGCTCCTTTCTCACCCAGGCAGCCAAAATGGTTTATTTTCCCTCTTTCTTTCTTTCATTTTTGCAAAATTGCGGTAACCGTTACCAGCTGATTAAAGAAAACGGTGCAAACAATCACTCTAATTGATTTAAATGCCTGTGTTTTTCCCGTATTGGTTTAGCCGAACACCCTCTTTAAATAAATAGCACCCTAGTTGGGAGACTTAATTAGATAATAAATTAATAGATAAATGGATTAAGAAAATTCGGCGCCGCGTTCCTCGCTCCTGCTAGCGGTACGAGATGCGTTTGCTGTGCGATAGCGTTGCTAATGAAGAACGTTATGGGTGCATTAAAGGAAGAATAAAAAGATGGAATGAAGAGTCCAGCTAGATTACAAGGGCTGGGAAACAATGGTTCTTTTTCTATAATTTGTTGGACTTCAACTCCCAGAATTCCACAACTGGTTTGCATTCCTTAAAGAGGGACTAGAATTCACTGTCTCCTGGTGATTGATCCAAAATGGCCCAGGTGGCTTTTGTGGTCTAAAATGAGACTAGAACTCGCGCTCTCCTGGTTATTGGCCCAATGTCATCCAGACATCTTTTATTCTAAAAGGCAGAACTAGAATTCACCATCTCCTGGTAATTTGATACAAAGTAATCTAGCTAAGACAGAAACTAGAATTCACCCATCTCCTGGTGATTGACCCAAAGTAATCTAGCTAAGACAGAACTAGAATTCACCGTCTCCTGGTGATTGATCCAAAGTAATCTAGCTGGCTTTCGTGCCTAAGACAGAACTAGAATTCACCATCTCCTGGTGATTGATCCACAGTAAACTAGCTGGCTTTTGTGCCTAAAACAGAACTAGAATTCACCATCTCCTGGTGATTGATCCACAGTAATCTAGCTGGCTTTCGTGCCTAAGACAGAACTAAAATTCACCGTCCCCTGGTGATTGATCCAAAGTAATCTAGCTGGCTTTCGTGCCTAAGACAGAACTAAAATTCACCGTCCCCTGGTGATTGATCCAAAGTAATCTAGCTGGCTTTCGTGCCTAAAACAGAACAGAACTATTACGAACACGAAATGTTCTGCCACATGTTGGGCAGGCACCTGTGGGCACCATTGTCACAGCATTTGCATTGCAGCCCTGGCTTTGCAGAGCGCTCGCTTCTCTCCTGCTCTGAGTGGTCTTCTGGCAACCGTGGTGCATCCGCATGCGCCATTCTGGATGAACTATGTTGGCGCACACCAGAGGAACTGAATTGAGTTTGAATTCAGTGCAGCTCCTGGGCTGACTGCCTCCCTCTCTGTTCCTTCTTCTCAAATGACTCTCTCTCTCTCAGTCACACACACCCCTCTCTCTCTTCCCCCCACCCTCTGTGTGGTTTGGTGTGTGTGTGTGTTAGAGCAAAGGAAACTCTTTAGATTCTTTTTTTAAAAGGAGAGGGGGCTGCCAAACTCTGTTATTTTGTGCACATTGAAATAAGCCATGCAGATCCTCCTCCCCCTCCCTCCTCCTTCTATTTCCTCCTTCTTCCTTCTTTCTCCTCTTCATCTCTTCTTCTACTCCTCTTCCTCCTTCTTTGTCTCCTCCTCTTTCCTCCCCTTCATCTCTTTTTCTTTTCCTCCTCCTTCCTCCTTCCTTCTTTCTCTTCATCTCTTCTCCTCCTCCTTCTTCCTCCCCTCCTCCTCCTTCTTCTTCTTCTTCTCCTCCTCCTCCTTCTTCCTCCTCCTCTTTCCTCCTCTTCATCTCTTCTTCTTTTCCTTCTCCTTCTTCCTCTTTTGTCCTTCCTCCTCTTCATCTCCTCCTCCTCCTTCCTTCCTTCCTCTTCATCTCTTTTTTCCTCCTTATCCTTCTTCTTCCTCCTCTTCTTCTTCTCCTCCTCCTCCTCCTTTTCCTTTTTCCTTCTCTCTTCCTCCTTCCTCCTTCCTCTTCATCTTTTCTCCCCTCCTCTTCCCCTCCTCCTTCCTCCTCATCTCCTCCTCCTTCTCCTCCTCTTCTTTCTCCTTCTTCCTCCTTCCTTCCTCTTTCCCCTTCTCCTTCCTCCTCCCCCCTCCTCCTCCTCTTTCTCCTTCTCCTGTTCTTCATCTCTTCTTTTCTTTTCTTTTCCTCCTTCCACCTTAGCCACTTTTAAGCCGCTTGGATTTCAAACTCCCAGAATCCCCCCCCCCTTTTTTTTTTCCTTTTCCTCCTCCTTGCGTCTTCTGCGCTTGGCTCTCCAGTCCCCCCCCGTCCCCCCCCCCAGTTGAATTGACTCCGGTGTTTAATCAAGAGAGCTTTGATTTTTATTCCTTTTATTTTGCCTTTCTCCCTTTCTGCGATTTGCCAAAGGCTGAGCCGAGTAAAGGAGTTTGGCAGGTCGACTCTGCCCAGATTCTTTGGAGGGGGGGGGGAATGAAGAGAGGGAGGGGATCACCCCAAGCAAGAGATCTTTGATCGCCTCTTGGCCTCCTGAATCGAAACGACAAAGGTGCCTTCCCTTCGCTGGGTTTCAACAAAGCCACTTAAGAAGGAGCGAGCTGGGGGGGGGGGGGCCCGCGGTGGAGGCATTGCTCGCTTCTCTTCATGCGGAACCATGTCTGTTGCGATCTCATTTCTAATTTCTCCTCTAATTGTGGATGTTGCTTCCCATGAAATTCTGGACCAGGGGAGCCACGGGCTGGGCGCAGTTCTCCTCTCCCAATTTAAGACACATGTTCTCCTCTTCCTCCAGTTGGTGTAAATCAATATATTCTCCCAAGCGCTTGACTGAGTTGGAAAATAACCCAGCTAGACTTTGCCTAGGGCCCACCAACAGAACAGACCCTGGCTATCATTCCTGGTTGAAAATTAACCACAATGGAGGGTTGCGACCAGCAATGGGCTCCTACGGGTACAGTCAGGTACGCAGAACCGGTAGAAAAATTTTTGGTCAGGTGTGCAGAATCGGTAGACAATTTTTTAATTTTTTCTTTCTTTTTTTCCCTTCTGGGCTCTGGGTATGTTACATAGAAACATAGAAGACTGACGGCAGAAAAAGACTTCCTGGTCCATCTAGTCTGCCCCTTATACTATTTCCTGTATTTTATCTTACAATGGATATATGTTTATCCCAGGCATGTTTTAAATTCAGTTACTGTGGATTTACCAACCACGTCTGCTGGAAGTTTGTTCCAAGGATCTACTACTCTTTCAGTGAAATAATATTTTCTCACGTTGCTTTTGATCTTTCCCCCAACTAACTTCAGATTGTGTCCCCTTGTTCTTGGGTTCACTTTCCTATTAAAAACATTTCCCTCCTGAACCTTATTTAACCCTTTAACATATTTAAATCTTTCGATCCTGTCCCCCCTTTCCGTTCTGTCCTCCAGACTTTACAGATTGGGTTCATGAAGTCTTTCCTGATACATTTTATGCTTAAGACCTTCCACCATTCTTGTAGCCCGTCTTTGGACCCGTTCAATTTTGTCAATATCTTG
Organism: Erythrolamprus reginae; assembly: GCF_031021105.1. Classification (NCBI taxonomy): domain Eukaryota; kingdom Metazoa; phylum Chordata; class Lepidosauria; order Squamata; family Dipsadidae; genus Erythrolamprus; species Erythrolamprus reginae. The sequence continues at coordinate 5,449,988 of NC_091953.1, read as the reverse complement.
TTTTTTTCTATCGCAGTAAATGAAGTTGAATGTGCATAACTTTGGAAGAGCTGTGAGTTTGTGTGTGTGTGTGTACATACGCATACTGTTTCTATAGTAGATCATGTGAGCCGCTCCGAGTCTTCGGAGAGGGGCAGCATACAAATCTAAATAATAATAATAATAATAATAATAATAATAATAATAATAATAATAATAATAATAATAATTAATAATAATAATAATAATTTTGTTTGCCTGTGTGTAATATGTACACATATAACATATACATAGAATTAAACAGTATATTTTGGATGTTCAGTAGAAATAGAATGGAATTCTTTATTGGCCAAGTGTGATTGGACACACAAGGAATTTGTCTTGGTGCAGATGCTCTCAGCGTACATAAAAGAAAAAGATACATTTGTCAAGAATCATGTGGAACAACACTTAATGATTGCCATAGGGGTCAAATAAGCAATGAGGAAACAATCAATATTAATAAAAAATCTTAGGATACAAGCAACAAGTTACAGTCATACAGTCCTAAGTGGAGGAAAAGGATAGTAAATGGTAATAGTAAAGAGACAGGGAAATTGTATCTCTTTTGAGGCGAGGAGAGGCCAGGCACCCTAACCCTAACCCTTGATGTGAGTGACATCCCATTGTCCACCTTTAAGCCAGTCACATGACCTTTTAAGCCACCCTCTAGTCACATGATTGTCAAGCCACTCCCACCTGGTCACATGACCAGCAAAACCACACCCACAAAATAAGCCACGCCCACAATGTGGTAGTAAAAAAAAATTGCAGCCCTTCACTGATTGCAACGTTACGATTGCCCCCTTGAGCTTTGCCAAAGTAGCGAGCAAAAGGCAGGTGCCGAAGAAGAAGAAGAACAGGAAGAGGAAGAAATGGAAGAAGAAGAAGAAGAAGAACAAGAAGAAGAAGAAGAACAAGAAGAAGAAGAAGAACAAGAAGAAGAAGAACAAGAAGAACAAGAAGAACAAGAAGAACAAGAAGGAAGAGGAACAAGAAGAAGAAGAACAAGAAGAAAGAACAAGAGGAAGAAGAAGAACAAGAAGAAGAAGAAGAACAAGAAGAAGAACAAGAACAAGAACAACAAGAACAAGAAGAACAAGAACAACAAGAACAAGAAGAACAAGAACAAGAACAACAAGAAGAAGAACAACAAGAAGAAGAAGAAGAACAAGAAGAAGAAGAAGAAGAACAAGAAGAAGAAGAAGAACAAGAAGAAGAAGAACAAGAAGAACAAGAAGAACAAGAAGAAGAAGAAGAACAAGAACAAGAAGAAGAAGAAGAAGAAGAAGAAGAAGAAGAACAAGAAGAAGAAGAACAAGAAGGAAGAACAAGAGGAAGAAGAAGAACAAGAAGAAGAAGAAGAACAAGAACAAGAAGAAGAACAAGAACAAGAAGAACAAGAACAAGAAGAACAAGAACAAGAAGAACAAGAAGAACAAGAACAAGAACAACAAGAAGAAGAACAACAACAAGAAGAAGAAGAAGAAGAAGAAGAAGAAGAAGAAGAACAACAACAACAAGCAGAACAAGAACAAGAAGAAGAAGAACAGGAAGAGGAAGAAGAAGAAGAACAAGAAGAAGGAAGAACAAGAAGAAGAACAAGAACAAGAACAAGAACAAGAACAAGAAGAAGAACAAGAAGAAGAACAAGAACAAGAAGAAGAAGAAGAAGAATCATCATCATCTTTGGTGCACTGATGTTGTTACCAAGCTAAGTGACAACATCAGTGCTAGAAAGGAATTGGGTTTGTCGATCAGAGAATGGAGGAGGAGGTGTTCTTGGTACCCAACAAAGGCTTGCTGTCTTCGGCACTACCAAAGCACCCTCCGAGGTTCGCTGCGGGCGGGGCACCTACACACCTATTGGTGTGAGATTTGGGCTTCTGCACATGCGTGGCAAGCAAAATCTCACATGAAGATGCTCACGTGAGTGAGATTTCAGTCATTTTCACCTATATTTTTGTTTCCACGCATGCGCAGAAGCAGAAAATTGGCAAAAATCACCAAAATCTCACTTGTGCAAGCTGCTTCGCGTGAGATTTTGCTTGCACAGAAGCCAAATCTTACATGGGGGTTGCATACGCGCATCAGGGAGGCGCACAGCTGTGCACGCATCCCAAAAATCACTACCGGAACGTAGCACTTTATTGTTCTGGTAGCAGGCCATTACTGCTTGGTGGTACTCTCTGAGTTAGGTTGTTTTCTTGCAGACGTTTCATTACCAAGCTAGGTAACATCATCAGCACTAGAAGGCCCTGGGGTTTGTGCTGTAATGGGCAGCCCATAATTTTTACTACCGCACTGTGGGTGTGGCTTACTTCATGGGTGTGGCTTGATGGTCATGTGACTGGGTAGGAGTGGCTTGCTTAGGATGGATGGATGTTTTATCTCAGGCATGTTTGAATTCAGTTCCTGTGGATTTACCAACCACGTCTGCTGGGAATTTATTCCAAGCATCTACTACTCTTTCAGTCAAATAATATTTTCCCACGTTACTTCTAATCTTTTCCCCCAACTAACAAATTTTCTTGCATTGTAATATTAACTCCAGAAATAAACTTATTTCTGACACTCTCTCCAGTGAATTTCCCCCTGCGCGACATGGCCAAAATAAATGAAAGCCTGGGATAATATTCATGGTTAATTAACCCTGGCGTTGATCTCTTCATTTATTCTGAGGCTCGGAATATTTTGCAATTAATATTGCAGACCACGAATTCGTCTCTGCAAAGTGGGCGATTTTTTGCGTTTGTACACAGAGCGGACGGCAGCCGCTGTGATTCATGCGTGACATTTTCCACCGCCGTATTTTCTACTTTTCGGCCATTGTGTTGGGTTACTGCTTCCAGGTGTTTTACAGCCTTTCAGTTTCAAGCTCACTTCTTTTCACACTTCCCTTCTGAAAGTATTTCACCATGAAGTGTCAAAGGCCTGGCAGGTTGTTGTCAGGTCTATTTTCTTGCATCGCTTTGGCCGGAGCTGTAAGACCTTGGAAATGAGGGAGGGAGGAGGGAGGAGGTGGGAATGAAAGAAGGAAGAAAGAGAAGGATGGAGGAGAAGGAAGGAAGGAGGAAGGAAGAAGGAGAGAGAAAGAAGAGAAGAAAGGGAGGAAGAAAGAAGGGAGAAGAAAAGACAAGGCGAAATGAAGGAGGGAGAGAAAAGGAAGGAAGGAGAGAGGATGGGAGGAAGAAGGAAGGGTAAGAGAAAAATGGAAGGAGGGAAGGAAGAAGAAGAGAACAGAGGAAATAAGAAAGTAGAAGGAAAGTTGAAGGAAGGAGAGATGGGAGGAATGAAGGAGAGGGAAAAAGGAAGGAAAGAGGGGAAGAGGAAAAATAGAGACAGGATGAGGAAGGGAGGAAGGGAGGAAGGAGAGAGAAAGAAGAGAAGAAAGGGGAAGAAGGAAAGAGGAAGGAAGGGTGAAGGATGAAGAAGAGTCAAGGAGAAATGAAGGAGGGGAGAGAAAAGGAAGGAAGTAGAGAGGATGGGAGGGAAGAAGGAATGGTAGAAAAAAGGAATGAGGAGAGGAAGAAGAGAAGAATGAGGGAGCGGAAGAGGGGGGGACAAGAGCGAGAAAGAGAAAGAAGACAAGAAAGAAAGAAGAGGGAAGAGGAAAGAGGGAGGGAAGGAAGGGAGAAGAAGAGAAGGAGAAATGAAGGAGGGAGAGAAAAGGAAGGAGAGAAGATGAGAAGGGAGAAGGAAGGGTAGGAGGAAGAAGAGAAGAACGGAGGAAAGAAGGAAAGATAAAGGAAAGTAGGAGAGATTGGAGGAATGAAGGAGGGAGAGGGAAAAAGGAAGGAGAGTGGGGAAGAGGAAAAATGGAGACAGGAATAGGAAGGAAGGAAGGAAGGAAGGAAGGAAGGAAGGAAGGAAGGAAGGAAGGACAGTAATGAGAGAGGCAGGGACTGAGGAAGGAAGGAAGCAAGGACAGTAATAATAGAGGCAGGGATTGAGGAAGGAAGGAAGCAAGGAAGGAAGCCCAGGAGCCACACTAAGCAAAGGACAAAGAGCTTGTTTTATATTTCGAATCCAGTTATGAAATTCCTCATAGATTTGTAAAGCGCAGACCTGTCATGAGGCCATCAAAGAGACACACCATTCTGCCAAGGCATAAAATTCAGATGCAGGCATTGCAACCTTGGTCTGGTCTTGCCAGATGTTCCTTCCCGCAACATTTGTGGCTTTTGAGGGTTTTTAAAATCTCCTTTTTCTTTCCCGATCTAATTCCCAGAAGGTGCTTAACCAAATTCTGCAGGGGTGGTTTCTGAAACCAAGACTCGGCTGCCGGCAGGAGGAAGGGCTATTGGCCTTTGCAATATATCCCCATCCCTCCAATCCGCTTGTGAGGACTGTGAAGGACATGGAGGAACAAACAGCTCATTTCACCTCTGGCGATTTCTCCAAACTTAATGGGGGATTTGCAAAAAAAAAAAAAAAAAAGTCCTTCGCCTGTTAATTAAAAATGAATACATAAATAAAATAAGTTTCTCTCTTCAAGCGAAATGAGAAAAATACGGTAGGAGTTTTCTTCACAGTGATTAAAAAAATTGAAAGAGAATAGGAATAAGAGTAGAATAGAATAGAATAGAATGCAATAGAATAGAATAGAATAAAGAATAGAATAGAATGGAATAGAATAGAACAGAGAATAGAATAGATCAGCAGTTTATTTATTTTTATTTATTTAATTGGATTTATATGTTCAATCACATCACCGGCTCAAGGTTGACTCAGCCTTCCGTCCTTCCAAGGTGGGTCAAATGAGGACCCAGATTGTTGGGGGCAATAGGTGTTGGGGGAGAGTTTTGCACACATGAAAGGTAACCCCACCAACTAGCCATAGTTCACCACTATACCTAATTAAAAACACTGCAGCAGGCTTTCTTGTAAAAATATATTTTACTTTTCTTAGCAAAATGCTTCTCTAAATAAACTATCACAATACTATCATACAGTACTATTACATCCACCACTGCAACCACCCACAAACCACTAAGCACTAAACCATCAAACCCACCAACCATTACAACAAACCACCCAGCGCAAACCACCATAGCAAACCACACCCATGCAAGGGTGTTACTCCTTATATATAGGTTATAGCCAATCAGGTTGCTGCACAATTAGCAAACCCATGGTTACATACCAATTATGGCTTACATCAGCCTTTCCCATGGTTACAAACCATTTTCTTGCATTTTAATATTACTTCAAGAAATAACCTTATTTCTGGCAATTGGTTGATTCTGTAAACCGCTTAGAGAGGGCTGTAAAATGTGTAGCGGTATATAAGTCTATATGCTATTGTTAAACTATTCTGCACATAATGTTCTCCATGGTCAGAAGATGGTCTGGTCATCCACACCAGCTTAAGCAAGTTATTTTTTCTGATATTGAGAACAAATAGCTTCTTTTTTAAAAAATTAAAAATAAATTTTATTTACCGGTACATAAATAAATGCAATAATAATATAAGTGACAATACGTACCTTGTTCTTTTTTGCATTTCCAGCAGATGGAGGATAGTTTTATATCTAGCCTTGCTAGCTTAACAGGGGTAATATTATTTATTATTATTATTTATTGGATTTGTATGCCGCCCCTCTCTGCAGACTATGCCATCTGTTTCCGGTCACAATTCAAAGTGTTGGTTATGGCACCGGACCAGAATATCTCAGGGACCGCCTTCTGCTGCACGAATCCCAGCGACCAGTTAGGTCCCACAGAGTGGGTCTTCTCCGGGTCCCGTCAACTAAACAATGTCGTTTGGCGGGACCAGGGGAAGAGCCTTCTCTGTGGCGGCCCCAGCCCTCTGGAACCAACTCCCCCCAGAGATTAGAATTGCCCCCACCCTCCTCGCCTTTCGTAAGCTCCTTAAAACCCACCTCTGTCATCAGGCATGGGGGAACTGAGATACTCTTTCCCCCTAGGCCTTTACAATTTATGCATGGTATGTTTGTATGTATGTTTGGTTTTATAATAAGGGTTTTTTTTAGTTATTTTAATATTGGATTGCTACGTGCTGTTTTTTATCAGTGTTGTTAGCCGCCCCGAGTCTACGGAGAGGGGCGACATACAAATCCAATAGATAGATAGATAGATAGATAAAGATAGATAGATAGATAGATAGATAGATAGATAGATAGATGATAGATAGATAGATAGATAGATAGATAGATAGATAGATAGATAGATAGATAGTTAAATAGATAGATAGATACATAGATAGATAGATAGTTAAATAGATAGATAGATAGATACATAGATAGATAGATAGATAGATAGATAGATAGATAGATAGATAGATAGATAGATAGATAGATAGATAGTTAAATAGATAGATAGATAGATAGATAGATAGATAGATAGTTAAATAGATAGATAGATAGATAGATAGATAGATAGATAGATAGATAGATAGATAGATGATAGATAGATAGATAGATAGATAGATAGATAGATAGATAGATAGATAGATAGATAGATAGATAGATATAGATAACTAACTAGGGCGCTCCCTTTAACCATGGTGGCAAGAAATGATGTAAAACAGGGGGAAACTCACTTAACAAGTTTCTCGCTTAGCAATGGTAATTCAGGGTTCAGTTCCAGTCGTAATTTAAGGACCCTGAGTGGGACGATAAGGCAGTCGGATTTTTCGCTCATGCCTTACACCCCCTGATTGTAGGAATTAAATTTAACTAAACTCCCAAGAATCTGGATAGAAGTCAACTGCGGATTTCATTCATTCCTTCTCTTCAGCTTAAGCCCTGAAGAAAACCTGAAACATGTGTGTTTGCTTGAATGGAAAATCCAGAGAAACACCACCCCCACCCCCACCCCCACCCCTCATGAGTGGAAACTCTTCCTAAGGCCAAGTGTAAAGTGTTCGGAAACTTCAGATCGTGCAGAATGCAGCCGCGAGAGCTATCGTGGGGCCTCCTAGTTTCACCCACGTTTCTTCAACACTCCGTGGCCTGCATTGGCTGAAGTTTCCGGTCACAATTCAAAGTGTTGGTCATGACCTTTAAAGCCCTACATGGCATTGGACCAGATTATCTCCGGAACAGCCTGCTACCGCACGAATCCCAGCGACCGATAAGGTCCCACAGAGTTGGACTTCTCCGGGTCCTGTCGACTAAACAGTATTGTTTGGCGGGCCCCAGGGGAAGAGCCTTCTCTGTGGCGGCCCCGGCCCTCTGGAACCAACTCCCCCCCGGAGATTAGAACTGCCCCCACCCTCCCTGTCTTTCATAAACTACTCAAGACTCATTTATACCGCCAGGCATGGGGCAGTTGAGATATTCCTTCCCCCTAGGCCATTACAAGTTATGCATGGTATGTTTGCGTGTATGTTTGGTTTTATAATAAGGGTTTTAGTTGTTTTTTATTATTGGATTGTACATGTTGTTTTTATTATTGTTGTTAGCCGCCCCGAGTCTACGGAGAGGGGCGGCATACAAATCCAATAAATTATTATTATCATTATTAATTAGGGAAAGAATCACTAGAAAGGCTCCAAAATGGCTTTGGTTGTTTTGTTTTTTCAAGAGGCAACTGGAGTTTCTGGGGTTATTTTTTTCCTTTGAAGACATTTTGCTCCTCATCCCAAGGAGCTTCACCAGTTCTGAGTGGATGGTGGGGAATGGAAGGATTGATACTCAATTGGAGACAGGTGGTCATTTGTGTTCTTTTTTTAGAGAGCCGTTGAGCCCACTTGGAAGTTTATCTTTGTCTTCAGGGCCACCACAGGACCCCTCACATCCTGGACACAAATTGTTTCAACTCCTACCCTCAAAACGTCGCTACAGAGCACTGCACACCAAGACAACTAGACACAAGAACAGTTTTTTTCCGAACGCCATCACTCTACTAAACAAATAATTCCCTCAACACTGTCAGACTTTCTACTAAATCTGCACTTCTATTTCTACTAGTTTTTCTCATAATTCCTATCACCCATTTCCTCCCATGTTGACTGTATGACTGTAACTTGTTGCGTATACCCTAAGATTTTTTATTAATATTGCTTCTTCATTGCTTATTTGACCCCTATGACAATCATTAAGTGTTGTACCACATGATTCTTGACAAATGTATATTTTATTTTATGTAGACTGAGAGCATATGCACCAAGACAAATTCCTTGTGTGTCCAATCACACTTGGCCAATAAAAATTCTATTCTATTCTATTCTATTCTATTTGCACTATTCAGGTGACACGATTAAACCTCCAGGTGGCCTCACTGACAGCATTGATGATGTTATCTTGCTGGGTAATGAAATGGAGCGGCCCCCGACCTCCGCGGACTGGTCACAGATAGCGGGCCGCCCCTTGCCCAGGTCTGGTGTAGAATATACCTTTAACAACAACAACACAAGAGCACGTAATAGATACAAAGTGAATGTAAATCGCTCCAAACTGCAGAAAATACGATTTCAACAATAGAGTAGTCACCGCCTGGAACTCATTACCTGACTCTGTTGTTGTCTCCCCCAACCCCAAAATCTTCAACCTTACATTATCTACAATTGACCTCTCCCCTTTTCTAAGAGGTCTGTAAGGGGCGTGCATAAGTGCACTTTTGTGCCTAATGTCCCTGTCCCATTGTCTTATTATCCTTTCTATTGCTACGTTCTACTTCTTTTATGTTATGTTAATATGTACTATAATACTATACTTGTTTGAGAAATAGATAGATAGATAGATAGATAGATAGATAGATAGATAGATAGATAGATAGATACTATACTGATGTAAAGGTATTTGCTGTATTAATAAGAGAATAAGCTGTGTGCTACTACTAAATGGTATACAGTGTTCCCTCGATTTTCGCGGGAGATGCGTTCCGAGACCACCCGCGAAAGTCGAATTTCCGCGAAGTAGAGATGCGGAAGTAAATACACTATTTTTGGCTATGAACAGTATCACAAGCCTTCCCTTAACACTTTAAACCTCTAAATTGCAATTTCCCATTGCCTTAGCAACCATTTAGATTATTACTCACCATGTTTATTTATTAAAGTTTATTTAAAAAATATTTATTAAAGTCAGATGAAAGTTTGGCGATGACATATGACGTCATCGGGCGGGAAAAACCGTGGTATAGGGAAAAACCCCGCAAAGTATTTTTTTTAATTAATATTTTTGAAAAACCGTGGTATAGACTTTTCGTGAAGTTCGAACCCGCGAAAATCGAGGGGACACTGTATTATATGAGTGCTGACACTACATTCTGCATTCTATATTCTATACATAAAACGTATCAGGAAAGACTTAATGAACTCAATCTGTACAGTCTGGAGGACAGAAGGAAAAGGGGGGACATGATCGAAACATTTAAATATGTGAAAGGGTTAAATAAGGTTCAGGAGGGAAGTGTTTTTAATAGGAAAATGAACACAAGAACAAGGGGACACAGTCTGAAGTTAGTTGGGGGAAAGATCAAAAGCAACATGAGAAAATATTATTTTACTGAAAGAGTAGTAGATCTTTGGAACAAACTTCCAGCAGACATGGTAGATAAATCCACAGTCACTGAATTTAAACATGCCTGGGATAAACATATATCCATCCTAAGATAAAATACAGAAAATAGTATAAGGGCAGACTAGATGGACCATGAGGTCTTTTTCTGCCGTCAGACTTCTATGTTTCTATGTTTCTATATTCCATTCCTATTCCATTTCTACTTTTACCTGCTCATGCTGGTTATTTTTTCTAAAATAGCCAAACGAAACGTGCAGAATCCTACTCTACCCACAAGGTTCGCCAACATCCGTGTTATTTGCACATGACACACGGGGCCCTGGGGAGAGATCCCATTGCTGCTGTCCAGATGAAGTTAGAACAAACGAGATTCGGTCTCTTGGGTGTCTGGATTTACAGGGCACCGCTGAACCGAACAGGAGAGGTAGGGGTCGAATTTCAATTCCTCGGCTCGCTCCGAAAAAGCAGGCCCCCATCTAGACGCCCACAGAGAATGAGGCACCCTCCAAAAAACCAAAAAGGGTAGATAGAATTTTTTTCCCCTCCCCAAACCAGCCAAGCAAACTCCACTTAAAATGAGGGGGGGAGATTTTTTCCCCACCCCAATGCACACAAAACCTTGATCAGGACACGGTCTGGCAACTTAGAAAAGGGGGGAAAAGGTGAACTTTGAATTCTCTGAAGCTTAGTAAATCTTTTTCCAAAGGAGGGAGAGAAAGAGAGAGAGAGAGAAAGAAAGAAAGAAAGAAAGGGAAGGACAAAGAGAAGGAGAAAAAGAGAAAGGGAGAGGTGGAATCGAGAGAGAGGGAGGAAAGAAAGGAAAAGGGAGAGGGGGGGAGGAAGAAAGAGAGAAAGAAAAGGAGAGAGGGAGAAAGAAGGAGGGAGAGAGTAATGTGGTGAGGAGAGAGAGGGAGGGAGAAAAAGGAAGGGAGGGAGAGGGGAAAAGAAAGAGAAAGAAAGAAAGAAAGAGAAAAGGACAGGGGGAAGAGGGAAAGGAGAGAGGGAGGGAGAAAGAAAGGGGAGGGGGAAGAGAGAGGGGGAGGGAGAAAGAGAGGGAGAAAAGAAAGAGAGAGGGAGTGGGGAAAGAAAGTAAAAAGAGAGGGAGAGGGGTATGATAGGATGGAAGAAAGAAAAGAGAGAGGGAGAGATATAGAAGGAAGGAGAAGGAGAATGAAAGAGAGGAGAAAGTGAGAAGGAGAGAGAGGGTGGGAGAAAGAGAAAGAAAGAGAGAGAGGAGGGAAGAGGGAAGAGAAAGGGAGAAAGAGAGAGAGAGAAAGGGAGGGAGGGAGAGAGAAACAGAAAGAAAGAAAAAGAGAAAGAGGGAGAAAAAGAGAGACCCACAGAAGCTAAACATCCCTCTCTAATTGCTTTCCCTTTTTTCTCTCTCCCTCCCTCGTTTGGAAACTGAGCCTTAGCAGTTCCAGCCTGTAACTTTTAAATATCGCGGTAAGAAACTCAGATGAAATTTGGCTTGTCAAGTCTGGCCCATCCCAGGCCACCCCTTCCCTTTTTTCGCTTCCCTCCCCTCCCCGAAATTGGTGTGATACGTTTCCTAATAGCACAAGCAGTCCTCGAGTTATAACCAGGGATGGACGCAGTGGGAGTAGTAAGTTTATGCACTATTTATTGAATACTTAATAGTTTTTTTATTGTCCTTCCTTCTCTAGTACCTTAGTATGATTCTTAATTACTTTTAAAATAGGAAAGAATTAAATAGTCTGTTTTTACCCATCAACCCTTTAATCGTTTTAACCATTATCTAAAACTGAACTTTTATAGCAGTGAAGGAAAATTGAGCTACTTGCCTAATCTGTTATCATACTGAACCTTGTGGGTTCAGGACAAAAACCTTAAAACGTGACTGTGCTCCTCAACAAATCATGCTGTCCATCATTTGTCCTTTTTGTGGCTATTCAAATAATCAACTGAGAAAGAATCCAAGCACCTATTTGAAAAATTAACTTGGTCGGTAAGCCACTCCCACCCAATCACATGACCTTTAAGCCACACACCCCGTCACATGATTGTCAAACCACTCCCACCTGGTCACAGGACCATCAAGCCACACCCACAAAATAAGCCATGCCCACAATGTGGCAGTAAAAATTTTGGCAGCCCATCACTTCTTATAACCATTCATTTAGTGATTGTCTGAAGTTAACAATGGCCCGGAAATTTAAAAAAGCATCCCCATCAGCTGATCAAAACTCTGTTTTCTTTGCATGTTGTGTTTGTTTAAATTGTTTTTCTTTTCTTTCTATTTTTATATGTAGAAACTTAATAAATATTATTTTTTTAAAAAAAATTAAGTATTTGATGTTTTCCACACATTGTTTCCTAATAATTCCCAATAGAAAGAATTTGGGTGTATACTCTTATTGATATTCCTGTTATTTCCTGCATCCACTCATGTACATTCCGCCAATAGCGTTTAGCTTTGGGACATGTCCACCACATAGGAAAGAAGGTCCCACAGAGTGGGCCTTCTCCAGGTCCCATCGACTAAACAATGTCGTTTGGCAGGACCCAGGGGAAGAGCCTTCTCTGTGGCGGCCCCAACCCTTTGGAACCAGCTCCCCGCAGATATCAGAGTTGCCCCCACCCTCCTTGCCTTTCATAAAGTTCTTAAGAGCCATCACTGTCGTCAGGCATGGGGGAACTGACACATCTCCCCCGGGCCTATACAGTTTATACATGGAATGTTTGTGTGTGTGTTTGCTTTTAATAATGGGTTTTTTTAGTGTTTTTTAAATTATTAGATTTGTTCTTACATTGTTCTTGGTATTGTTGTAAGCCGCCCCGAGTCTACGGAGAGGGGCGGCATACAAATCTAATAAATACAAATACAAATGTGCTCACGCGAGATTTGAGTCTCAGGGGAAGGGGGACATAGAAAATGAATGAATGTATTTGTATTTTGTATTTGTATTTATTAGATTTGTATGCCGCCCCTCTCCGAAGACTTGGGGCGGCTAACAACAATATAAAAAGACAATGTAAACAAATCTAATATTAAAAATAATCTAAAAAACCCCAATTTAAAGAACCACTCATACATACAAGCATACCATGTATAAATTCTTTAAGTCTAGGGGGAAGGGAAATTTCAATTCCCCCATGCCTGACGACAGAGGTGGGTTTTAAGGAGATTGCGAAAGGCAAGGAGGGTGGGAGCAACTCTGATATCTGGGGGGAGCTGGTCCCAGAGGGTCAGGGCCGCCACAGAGAAGGCTCTTCTCCTGGGTCCTGCCAAATGACATTGTTTAGTCAACAGGACCCGGAGAAGGCCAACCCTGTGGGATCTAGTCATTCGCTGGGATTCGTGCGGCAGAAGGCGGTCTCGTAGATACCCTGGTCCGGTGCCATGAAGGGCTTTATAGGTGATGACCAACACTTTGAATTGTGACCGGAAACTGATCGGCAACCAATGCAGACTGCGGAGTGTTGGTGTAACATGGGCATGCCTTGGGAAGCCCATGATTGCTCTCGCAGCTGCATTCTGCATGATCTGAAGTTTCCGAACACTTTTCAAAGGTAGCTCCATGTAGAGAGTGAATGAATGAATGAATGAATGAATGAATGAATAAATAAATAAATAAATTTGGCTTCTGCTCATGCACAACAAGAAAAATCTCCCACAAGGACACTCTTGCGCATGAGATTTTGCCATATTCTTTGCAAAAGCAAAGAAATTGCCCAAAATAGGTGAAATCTCGCACATGCGAGCATTTTTGCACAAGATTTCAAAATTGATATGCGCAGGAATCTCCGCCACCCCCCGATGCGCAAGAGCATCCTCACGCAAGATTTCACTTGCTGCACACATGAGATTTGGTTTCTGTGCATGTGCAGCAAGTGAAATCTCGCGGAACAATGCTCTTGTGCATGAGATTTTGCGTAGAAGCAAAGAAATCACTAAAAATAAGTAAAATCTCACATACACAAGCGCCCACGACGATTGCTGTTGTTATTATTATTATTATTATTATTATTATTATTATTATTATTATTATTATTTAAATTTGTATGCTGCCCGTTTCCACAGACAATCCCAGAGAGCTCACCAATACTGGCTGATAATTGGAACCCCTGCCTGCTATCATGGCTTTTTAGGCAATAAAACAAACTAGGTTTCATCTCCCCACCACCACCCATTTTTCTTTCCAAAAAAGTAAATTATCTGGGTTCACAGATAACCCAAACCCACAATCCTGGGTTTGCTTCCTTTGGGGCTTAACCCCTTTGTTTCAAACCAGGATGCCGTTCGGGAAATCCACAGTTTTAAAACCTGGCTTAAAGTCACGCTTAAAGTTAAACCAACAGCAAGGAAGTTTCTAGGGGTTTTTTCCCCTTTCTTTTCTCCTCTGATGAATCTTTAGAAGGGGGGAGAAAATCAGCAGGTCTCCAAAGTTGGTTGGAAATCTTTGCCGGCTTGTTACTAACCAATTTCATCATGCTATTCCACGCTGTTGCAATCTCCAACCTGTCCTTAGAGGTTGGGAAATCACCCAGACGTATGATTTAATCCGGCCTCAATACCTTGGTTTTGTTTATCATCGCACATTCTTTGATCGCTCGATGACATCCGAGCCGGCCACGAAAAGGGTAACAGCAGCAGCAACAACAACAACAACAATAAAAAGCTTTAGAAATTAAAAGTGAGAGATTTGCAGCTTCCTCGGAGCAGCTTCCAAATCGCACAACAGCAGTTTTGGCTGCGGCCTTGGGACAATGTTCTCTTTCCCCCCGTCATAGAAACATTGAATATAAACATAGAAGATTGACAGCAGAAAAAGACCTCCTGGTCCATCTAGTCTACCCTTATACTATTCCCTGTACGTATTTTATCTTAGGATGGATCTATGTTTATCCCAGGCATGTTTAAATTCAGTGACTCTGAATTTACCAACTACGTCCACCATCCTTGCAATCCCAACTTCTTTTTCCTTTGCAAGCAAAATTTGGAAGCCGAAACCCCTTTCTCCTTTCATTTTTCACTTTCCTTTTTGTCTTTATTTTTACAAAAAAAAACCATTAGATTAAGGTTAGATCAAGCCCCCTTCCTTTGTTTACGAGATGTAAGGTGTGGTTGCGAATGAATTGGTTAACTGTTTTTATTATACAGTATATGGGATTTTAATAGTAACTTTTGATTAATTAGATTTTTTGTTCTGTTGCTTTTGTATCCTGTGAGCCGCCCCAAGTCTTCGGAGAAGGACAGCATAAAAATCTAATTATTATTATTGTTGTTGTTGTTATTATTATTATTATCCAACCTTTATGGCATGCTTCGGTGTCTGCTCTCTACAAAGATGCGTACGATTCTGTAGATATATGCCTAGGCCTATATATATGTGCATACAAGTACCATATATGTATATGTGTGTAGATATACACTGCTCAAAAAAAATGAATAAAACACTTAAACAACACAATATAACTCTAAGTAGATGAAACATTTGTGAAATCAAACTGTCCACTTAGGAAGCAACACTGATTGACAATCGGTTTCACATGCTGTTGTGCAAATGGAATAGTTAAATAAAATAAATAAAATTAAATGGGTCCAAAGACCTGCTACAAAAATGGTGGAAGGTCTTAAGCATAAAACTTATCATAAATTCCATCTGTATAGTCTGGAGGACAGAAGGGAAAGGGGGGACACGATTGAAACTGACAGTCTCAAAATGGGTGAGCAGTGTGGTCGGGCAGTAGGAAAGGCAAGTAGGATGCTTGGCTGCATAGCTAGAGGTATAACAAGCAGGAAGAGGGAGATTGTGATCCCCTTATATAGAGCGCTGGTGAGACCACATTTGGAGTACTGTGTTCAGTTCTGGAGACCTCACCTACAAAAAGATATTGACAAAATTGAACGGGTCCAAAGACGGGCTACAAGAATGGTGGAAGGTCTGAAGTATAAAACTCAATCTGTATAGTCTGGAAGACAGAAGGAAAAGGGGGGACATGATCGAAACATTTAAATATGTTAAAGGGTTAAATAGGGTTCAGGAGGGAAGTGTTTTTAACAGGAAAGTGAACACAAGAACAAGGGGCCACAATCTGAGGTTAGGTGGGGGAAAGATCAGAAGCAACGGGAGAAAATATTATTTGACTGAAAGAGTAGTAGATGCTTGGAACAAACTTCCCGCAGACGGGGTTGGTCAATCCACAGTACCTGAATCTAAACATGCCTGGGATAAACATATATCTATCCCAAGATAAAATACAGGAAATAGTATGAGGGCAGACCAGATGGACCATGTGGTCTTTTTCTGCCATCAATCTTCTATGTTTCTATGTCTTTATTTTTTAAAAAAAATCAACATTGATATACCCCTCAGCTATTATGATTTATGTATGGTTTATGTGGGTTGTATGATAGTTTTTTATTATTATTGTTTTAAATACTGTTTTTAATATTTGATTTGTACTCTGTATATTGCTTGTTGTGAGCTGCCCCAAGTCTATGGAGAGGGGCGGCATACAAATCTAATTAATAATAATAATAATAATAATAATAATAATAATAATTCCACCTTTTGTGGCATGCTTCAGTGTCTGCTCTCTACAGAGGGCTGTGCATTTCTGTAAACATGTGCGTATGTTTGCGTGTGTGCATATATATATGTGCATGCAAGTACCATATATGTATATGTGTATATATACACACTGCTTAAAAAAAACAATAAAGGGGACACTTAAACAACACCATATAACTCCAAGTCAATCAAACATCTGTGAAATCTAAACTGTCCACTTAGGAAGCAACGCTGATTGACGATCGGTTTCACATGCTGCTGTGCAAAGGGAAGAGTTGTGCAAAGGGAAGAGTTGTGCAAATAAAATATTCAAAGGGAATATGTCATTCATTCAGATCTAGGATGTGTTCTTCGAGTGTCCCCTTGATTTTTTGGAGCAGTGTCTATTTTATGTGTCTTTTTATTTCCGCATTTGGATGCAATGGTTCTGTCATTCATGTGGTGTCTTGTGTTTTTGTGTCTTTTTTTTTTTGTGTTCCACAGGGCCCCCCTTGCATTGCTCCTCTGCCTCCTCCACCCCGGTGGAGCCCTCCCCCTCCCCACCCCCCCCCTCCCCGCCAGCCAATGAGAGCCAGAGACGGTTGCTAGGCCACGGTGTCGCCCAGCCAACTCAGGAGTCTGACTCCGAAGAAGAGTTTGTGCCCAATTCATTCTTAGTTAAAAGTGGCTCTGGGAATCTCTCGCTCCCATCGAATGGTGAGTGCCCGTCTGCTTACTACCGGCTTACTATGGGGATGTTGCCTTGGTGCGTCTGCTTCCGGCCTCTTGGAAAATTAAGCAAGGGCTGTGCATCTTCAGGGTTCTTCATCTTTCTTTCTTTCTTTCTTTCTTTCTTTCTTTTTCTTCTCCTTCGCCCTCCTCTTTTTCCTCTTATTACTTCTCTTCTTTCTCTTCTTCGGCTTCTGCACATCTTCTTCCTTCTCTTTTCTTCTTCTTCCTCTTACTCCTCCTGTTCTTCTTCTCCATCTTCTCTTCCTCTTTTTTCTTCTTCTTCCTTATCTTCTCCCTCCTCCTCTTCTTCTCTTTCTCCTCTTCTTCCTCCTCTCTTCCTCTTCTTCTTCTCCTCCTTTTCCTTTTCTTCCTTTTCTTCTTCCTCCTCCACTTCTCCTTCTCCTCTTCCTCCTCCTCCTCTTCTTCCTCTTTTCTTCCTCTTCCTCCTCTTGTCCTTCACCACCTTCTCCTCCTTTTCCTCTTCTTCCTCTTCTTCTTCCTCCTCCTCTTTCCTTCCTCTTCCTCCTCCTCCACCTCTTCTTCTTCTTCCTTCTCCTCCTCCCCCTTTTCCTTCTTCCTTCCCTTCTGCAAACTGAAGCCCCGATCGCAAAGCACGAGGTTTCGGGAAATTGGGGTGGTGCGTTGGGGAAATCTTTTCTTTTTTGTTGTTTTGTCGTTGTCGTTGTTGCATGATTGGGGAGGGGGCTTGCGAAGGTCAGGACGTGGGGGAGCTTTTTGATTCTGCTTCTCCGTTGCAAAGAGAAAAAAACTGGGGCCGTGGTGCATCCTGTTGTGGTGGCTTTTTGCAAAAAACCCAAAAAAACCCCGAAGGCTTTGGTTGCATGGCTTGAAAATGACCCCAGCATGCTTTCTGGAGTTGGGATGCAAGGAGGGAGGTGGTGGGATGAGATGAGATTGGTAGGGGGAGAATTTTAAAAAAATATATCATGATTATTATTTTGCATTAATGGGATGCCTTGAAAGAGAACGGCACAAAGACTTTGCCTTGGAGGCACAGACTAGCTAGCATCATGTGATGCCGCTGTATAGAGCGCTGGTGAGACCACATTTGGAATACTGTGTTCAGTTCTGGAGACCTCACCTACAAAAAGATATTGACAAAATTGAACGGGTCCAAAGAATGGTGGAAGGTCTTAAGCATCAAACTTCATGAACTCAATCTGTCTAGTCTGGAGGACAGAAGGGAAAAGGGGGACACGATCGAAACATTTAAATATGTTAAAGGGTTAAATAAGGTTCAGGAGGGAAGTGTTTTTAATAGGAAAGTGAACACAAGAACAAGGGGGCAAAATCTGAAGTTAGTTGGGGGAAAGATCAAAAGCAACGTGAGAAAATATTACTTTACTGAAAGAGTAGTAGATCCTTGGAACAAACTTCCAGCAGACATGGTAGATAAATCCACAGTCACTGAATTTAAACATGCCTGGGATAAACATAGATCCATCCTAAGATAAAATACAGGAAATAGTATAAGGGCAGACAAGATAGACCAGGAGGTCTTTTTCTGCCGTCAGACTTCTATGTTTTTATGTTTCTATGAAACAATTAAATATCTTCAAGGGTTAAATAAAGGTTCAGGAGGGAAGTGCTTTTAATAGGAAAGTGAACACAAGAACAAGGGGACACAATCTGAAGTTAGTTGGGGGAAAGATCAGAAGCAACGTGATAAAATATTATTTGACTGAAAGAGTAGTAGATGCTTGGACCAAATGTCCAGCAGACGTGGTTGGTCAATCCACAGTCACTGAATTGAAACATGCCTGGGAGAAACATAGATCCATCCTAAGATAAAATACAGGAAATAGTATAAGGGCAGACTAGATTGACCATGAGGTCTTTTTCTGCCGTCCATCTATGTTTCTATGTTCCTAGCATCATCTTCGTTTCAAAACTTTGTGTATTGTGCTGCCACCCAATCTATTTTTTTCCCCCTTCTCGGTCCTCCTTGCCTCTGTTTTGATTCTCAGGGAAGAAAGAAGCTGTTTGTTGTTTTCACAAGTAGAAATAAAATATTGTTTTTGCTGTTAAACCCCTTTCCCAAGCAATCCGTCTCCCATTCGACAGCTCTGTTTGTTCACACAACTGTCGAAAACTTTTGTTATATGCTTTGGTGACTCTTCTCCCCTTCCCCATCCACACACACACACACAAACTGGATTAGAGTTAAATTTTTAAATTTAATTTTTTTTTCCTGATTGAAGGCAACGTTCAAGCCTGTCTGTTCCAGCCTGTTTTTTTAGAAAACACAGGTTTAAAAAATGGGGAAAAAGTGATCATTGTTGCATCCCTCTGTCCTGTTCGATTTTCAGAAAGTGTAGATTTTTAAAAGGGGAAAAAATGGTAATACTGTATTTGTAATAGCGTTTCAGCTTCTGTTTCAGGGACCTCTGGGCTTACACAATGTTTAAAGCATCTTTAATGGATGTTGCACTTCCTCCAGAGATAAGATCCCAACTTTATTAAAATATTGGGCAGAAGAAAAATTCGAGGAGGCCGATTGTGTAGAATTATGCGTGTCTGCATTTAATTTATGTTTGTGTGTTGTTATGGAAATATTTTAATGGTCTTGTTATTCTGGGTATCCCCATTGCTGGGATATAATGACGTGTGAATTTGCTTCCAGAGGTATGACATATATTGACATATATCTATATCTATCTTATCTTATCTTATCTATCTATCTATCTATCTATCTATCTATCTATCTATCTATCTATCTATCTATCATGTATATATGTGTGTGTATATGTGTGCGTATTTAAATATAATATATTTATTACCCACACACATGCAAACACACATACATAATATATAATACAGTATATGAATTTCACAATAATAGTCCAAGAAAGATCTCTTTATCAAACACTGGAGTTCTACAATTTGAATTTCTACATAGATTAAAAGCTATTTTACAGATTATATAGATTTATAGAGAGATAGATAGATAGATAGATAGATAGATAGATAGATAGATAGATAGATAGATAGGGAGGGAGGGAGGGAGGGAGGGAGGGAGGGAGGGAGGGAGGGAGAGAGAGAGAGAGAGAGAAAACATTAATAAATAGTCCAAGAAAGACCTCAGTATTAAACACTGAGGTTCTACAATTTGTCTTTCTGCCTAGATTAAAGACTATTAGATTAGTTGTTGGAGATTTTTTGTATTGTATTTTCTTGGGTTTTTTTTAATGTATGTAACTTAATTAAAATTATTTTAAAAAAATAAAATAAAGACTATTAGATTATAGGTTATCTACCTTTATAGATTATTTATTTAGATATAGGACACATTAATAAATAGTCCAAGAAAGATCTCTTTATTAAACACTGAAGTTTTACAATTTCTATTTCTACAAAGATTAAAGACCAGGTAAATATATGGGAGTTTCCCCCCACCCTTGAGTTTAATAATAATAATAATAATAATAATAATAATAATTATTATTATTATTATTATTATTATTTTTATTTTTATTTTTATTATTTATTAGATTTGTATGCCACCCCTCTCCGAAGACTCGGAGTTTGCCAATTAAAGAAAAGAAAGAATTCAAAGCAAATATTATTATACAAAGGGGGGAAATGTTTTCTTTTTTAAGTTTAAAACAGTTAACGGTACACCACTTAAATATTCTCTGACTACAAGGAATACCATCTGTATAAGATCTTGGGTGTCTGTAGAGGTAGGTCTCAACGTACAACACCCCATTTAGTGACCATTCAAAGTTACAAGGGCACTGAAAAAAAGTCACTTATGACCGGTTTTCACTCTTACAACCGTTGCAGCATAAATACATATATAACATTAATAAATAGTCCATGTGATCTATGTGGCCACGTGATCAAAAATTCAGAAGCATGGCAACTGCTTCATATTTATTATCCTGGGGTCATGTGATCTGCTTTTGCGACCTTTCAAACATCACAATCAATGGGGAAGACGTATTGACGTAACAACTGTGTTACTAACTTAACAACTGGTCGCAATTCACTTAACAACGGTGGCAAGTAAAGCCGTAAAACAGAGCAAAATTTACTTTGCGCATTTCTCACTTAAACATAGAAACATAGAAGACTGGCGGCAGGAAAAGACCTCCTGGTCCATCTAGTCTACCCTTATACCATTTCCTGTATTTTATCTTAGGATGGATCTATGTTTATCCCAGGCATGTTTAAATTCAGTTACTGTGGATTTACCAACCACGTCTGCTGGAAGTTTGTTCCAAGGATCTACTACTCTTTCAGTAAAATAATATTTTCTCACGTTGCTTTTGATCTTTCCCCCAACTAACTTCAGATTGTGTCCCCTTGTTCTTGTGTTCACTTTCCTATTAAAAACACTTCCCTCCTGAACCTTATTTAACCCTTGAACATATTTAAATGTTTCGATCATGTCCCCCCTTTTCCTTCTGTCCTCCAGACTATACAGATTGAGTTCATTAAGTCTTTCCTGATACGATTTATGCTTAAGAACTTCCACCATTCTTGTAGACCGTCTTTGGACCCGTTCAATTTTGTCAATATCTTTTTGTAGGTGAGGTCTCCAGAACTGAACACAGTATTCCAAATGGGGTCTCACCAGCGCTCTATACAAGGGGATCACAATCTCCCTCTTCCTGCTTGTTATACCTCTAGCTATGCAGCCAAGCATCCTACTTGCTTTTCCTACTGCCCGACCACACTGCTCACCCATTTTGAGACTGTCAGAAATCACTACCCTTAAATCCTTCTCTTCTGAAGTTTTTGCTAAACAACATAAATTTTAGAAACATAGAAACATAGAAACATAGAAGTCTGACGGCAGAAAAAGACCTCCTGGTCCATCTAGTCTGCCCTTATGCTATTTCCTGTATTTTATCTTAGGATGGATATATGTTTATCCCAGGCATGTTTAAATTCAGTTACTGTGGATTTATCTACAACGTCTGCTGGAAGTTTGTTCCAAGGATCTACTACTCTTTCAGTAAAATAATATTTTCTCATGTTGCTTTTGATCTTTCCCCCAACTAACTTCAGATTGTGTCCCCTTGTTCTTGAATCACAGCAGAGAAGCAACAAATAATGTTTTATTTAGCAATTAGTATTTAATTAGTATTTTAGTTTTTGTTTTTTGCTGCATAGATAACTCAAGGAAGCAAGCCAAGCTGTGTGCTATCGATCCATCCTTAACGTGTGCATGACACCGTTTGGCAATTTTAGGAAATATTAGCAGCTCTTGCATTGTTTCTCCAGTTATGTTAGGGGAGAAAAAAACCTTTTGCATTTCACCACTTATTTGAAGAGGAGAAGGCATAAAATGGGTAAATATTTTGGAAGAAGTCTTAAAAGAAATTAAGAAATGGTGGATTGGAAAACCAGCTGTTCTAAGGTTTAGCCCGAGGTCTCTTTCCTGTGATTCCTGCTGTGACTCTAGTTGTGCCTGGAAATTTCATCCAGTGACCACAAATGACCTCCAAACCAGCTGGGCTCTACTTAGATTTCCCAAGTTGCTAGAAGGCAAACCCAAATTTTGTTTTCAAAAATCTGATACAGGGTTGTCTTAACAGCATTATGGGCCCCGGGCAACAGCAGTGCACTGGGACCCCTTAATACGACAGGAGTAAGGGCCCCCAGGACTACTAGGACTGGGAGCGGCTCACAACAACAATACACACTGTACAAATCTAATGTTAAAAGAACTATTTAAAACCCTTATTATAAAAAACAAACACACAACCTAACAAACCATACATAAAAAACCATAGTAGCTAAGGGGCATATCAGTTTCCCCATGCTTGGTGACATAAGTGGGTTTTCAGGAGTTTGCGAAAGGCAAGGAGGGTGGGGGCAGTCCTAATCTGATTCCAGAGGGCCGGGGCTGCCACAGAGAAGGCTCTTCCCCTGGGTCCCGCCAGACGGCACTGTTTAGTCGATGGGACCCAGAGAAGGCCAACTCTGTGGGACCTAACTGGTCGCTGAGATTCATGCGGCAGAAGGCGGTCCCGATGATATTCTGGTCCGATGCCATGTAGGGCTTTGGAGGTCATAACCAACACTTTGAATTGTGACCGGAAACTCATCGGCAGCCAATGCAAGCCACGGAGTGTTGATGAGACATGGGCATATCTGGGAAAGCCCATGATTGCTCTCGCGGCTGCATTGTGCACGATCTGAAGTTTCCGAACACTTTTCAAAGGTAGCCCCATGCAGAGAGTGTTGCAGTAGTCGAACCTCGAGGTGATGAGGGCATGAGTGACTGTGAGCAATGGTCGATAAAATTAAATCTTGTATCGGCGCTGCCAACAAAATGGCTCTTGAAACATTGAAAGCCTGCTGCGCAGCAACAACTAATCAACGTGATAAGCATTTGAACAATACAGGAGGCTTGAAAAACACAATAATACTCAGCAAGCCATACAGTTGCTGTATTTACCGTACTTTTCGGAGTACGATAGTTTTAGTTTTTGGGGAGGAAAATAGGGAAAAGAATCTGCTTACCAGGTATTCATCTGGCTAGCATCCTTAGTCTCGTCAACTTCGGAACATTATTTTATCCCCTGGTTATGGCTTTAAAAAAAATTTATTCGGAGAGAGTAACCAATGAAAGAGCTTGCAAGCCAGTAAGAGCTGGGAACATCATTAGCACCTGGGAAAAAAAACATTCGGAACAAGTTGGAGCAATGGAAAAAACCCTGCAGAGACTTAGGGCTTGGAAAACATTATTCGCAGAGAGTAACAATGAAAGAGCTTGCAAGCCCATAAAGAGCTGGGAACATTGTTGGCACCTGGTTAGGGCTGGAAAGAAACATTCGAAGCAAGTAGATAATGTGGGGGGGGGAAACAACTACAAAGACAGGGTTTGGAAAACATTCTTTGCAGAGAGGAACAATGAAAGAGCTTGCAAGCCCATAAAAGCTGGGAACTTTGTTGGCACCTGGTTAGGCTGGAAAGAAACTTATTCGGGGCAAGTTAGAGCAATGAAAAAAACCCTGCAAAGACTTAGCGCATGGAAAACATTTTTTGCAGAGAGTAACAATGAAAGAGCTTGCAATGTCTGGGTAAGAGCTGGGAACATTGTTAGCACCTGGTTAGGGCTGGAAAGAAACATTCAAAACAAGTAGAGAATGGAAAAAAACCCTACAAAAATAGGGCTTGGAAAACATTCTTCGCAGAGAGTAACAATGAAAGAGCTTGCAAGCGTGTAAGAGCTGGGAACATTTTTGGTTCTTGGTTAGGGCTAGAAAGAAACTTACTCGGAGCAAGTTAGAGCAATGAAAAAAACCCTGCAAAGACTTAGGGCATAGAAAACATTTTTTGCAGAGAGTAACAATGAAAGAGCTGGCAACATTGTTAGCAGCTAGTTAGGGCTGGTGGGGGGAGCTACATTCAGAGTATAAGATGCACCCAAATTATCAGCCTCTTTTAGCGAGGAATAAGGTGCATCTTATATTCCGAAAATTATGATATATCAGGAGTCCCCAAACTTGGCAACTTTAAGACTTGTGGACTTCGACTCCCAGCTATGCTGGCTGGAGAATTCTGGGAGTTGAAGTCCACAAGTTCCCTGCCTCCTGGATTCTCCTTTCCCTTTTCCCTTAACTGGAAACAGCAAAGATGCTCGAAAGTTGCCGTCAAAATTGGCAGTACCGCTCATTAAAAATCATTAACCGCCATTCAAGCTCGCTGTTCGGGGGGCTTGCTGGAATTCGGGGCACCTTTTATTCCTTTGCCTAGTTCAGCCTCCCCGAGGCTCAAAGACAATCGGTGCCTGATTCAAATTGGCCTCCAAGCGGCCTTTTTTTTTTTTGTCCGATAAAAGTGGTTTTGCTATCCAGCAGGGTCGCCTTTACAACTTCCCTGGCGGGAAACGGAATTGCGGGTCTGCTGAAAAAGAGGTTAGCGGTGCCACTTTGCAGGGATGATCTTTTGACATTCGCCACCCACTTGACAGGTTGGGGGCTGTCCAGGCCTTCCAAGTGTCTCCACAAGACAGGGGAAGTTCTTACACACACACACACACAACACAGAGAGAGAGAGAGACCCACACACATTGGTCTGGCATGGTTGGGTGTCACTCATGAATTCTCCTGCTAATCTTGCTTGCTTGCTTGCTTGCTTGCTTGCTTGCTTGCTTGCTTGCTTGCTTGCTTGCTTGCTTGCTTGCTTGCTTGCTTGCTTGCTTGCTTGCTTGCTTGCTTGCTTGCTTGCTTGCTTGCTTGCTTCTTTCTCTCTCTCTCTCTCTCTCTCTCTCTACTTCCTTCTTTCTTTCTTTCTTTCTTTCTCTCTCTCTCTCCTTCCTTCCTTCTTTCTTTCTCTCTCTCTCACTCTCTCCTTCCTTCTTTCTTTCTCTCTCTGTCTCCTTCCTTCTTTCTTTCTTTCTTTCTCTCTCTCTCTCCTTCCTTCTTTCTTTATTTCTCTCTCTCCTTCTTTCTTTCTTTCTCTCTCTCCTTCCTTCTTTCTTTCTTTCTTTGTCTCTCTCTCTCCTTCCTTCTTTCTTTCTCTCTCTCTCTCCTTCCTTTCTTCTTTCTCTCTCTCTCTCTCGCTCTCCTTCCTTCCTTCCTTCCTTCCTTCCTTCCTTCCTTCTCTTCCCCATCAACTCCCGAAGAGGAAGATTCTTTTTTTCACCTTTTAGCAGGAGCAATTCTGCCAGGGCAGGGGGCGGGGGGAGGTGTTAGTAAAAAAAAAAAGCTGCCCGCTTGGTTTGAAATTTCTGCAGTAGAGTGCTTTTTCTTTGGAGTTGAAAGAATGTGTGGGGAGTCTAGAGAGGTTGATGGGATGTAATGAAAGATGGAGAGGTGAATGCATATACACAGAGAGAGAGAGAAAGAGAGAGAGATGCACTCACACACAAAAAAAGCAGAGAGATAGAGAGATGCACACACATTGGTCTGGCACAGTTGGGTGCCACTCATTAATTCTCCTGCTAATCAATCTTTCCTTTCTTTCTTTCTTTCTTTCTTTCTTTCTTTCTTTCTTTCTTTTTTTCCTTCCTTCCTTCCTTCCTCTTTCTTTTTTTCCTTCCTTCCATCCTTCCTTCCTTCCTTGGGGAGTGCTGGGCAAAAATATTCTAATCAAGTTGACAAGATAGAAAGTAAACAGCAGTTCAGTAGAAACACTAACTCTGGGATTTTAAACTGAGAAAGGTTAGAACACCAATAAATTAGTTGTCTCCTCTTCTTCCTTTCTTTTTTCCTCCTCCTCCTTCCTTTCTTTCATCTTCCTCCTCTTTCTTTTGTTACTTCTTTCTGTCTGTCTTCTTTCCTCCTCCTTCCTTTCTTCACATCTTCCTTTCTTTCCTCCTTCCTTCCTTTTCTTCCTTTTTCTTTCTCCTCCTCCTTCCTTTCTTCCCTCCTCACTTTCTTTCTTCTTTCTTCCTCCTTCTCCTTCCTTTTTTTCTTTCCTCCTCTTTCTTTTTTCTTCTTTCTTTCTTTCTCTCTCTTTCTTTCCTTCTTTCCTCCTCCTTCTCCTGTCTTTATTTTTTCTCCTGCTCATCTTCCTTTCTTCTTTCCTCCTCCTCCTTTCTTTCTTCTTTCTTTTTTCTTTCTTTTTTTAAAAATAATAACTTTTATTAAATATATACATTTAAAAAAAGACAAACACAACATACAAGCATACATTTACACACATATAAATTAAATATTTTCAAGTTGGTCAACGTCCGTAATCTTTCTTTCTTTCTTTCTTTCTTTCTTTCTTTCTTTCTTTCTTTCTTTCTTTCTCTCTCTCTCTCTCTCTTTCTTTCTCTCTTTCCTTCTTTCTTTCTCTCTCTCTCTCTTTCCTTCCTCTTCCCTTTCTTCTTTCTCCTTCCTTCTTTCTTTCCTCCGCCCCCTCCCTTTCTCAGAATTGATTTAAGTGTTTTGAAAATCCCCCAGGTTCAGACATGGGGGCAAAAAATAACCATTTAACTGCTGGATTCACATCCACAAGTTAATCATCTCAGAAGTAGGGTCTGGTTACTGACAAAGAGATGACAATTTCTCCTGGGTTCCTGCTAAGGGCCCTAGCTCAGACGATTCCTTTGAAAAAGATCTCGAATGGGATGAAGGCTTGAAAGGTACTTGTCAGACTTCACAGTCAGTGACCATAAAATGGAGCATGTATTTCGTGAAGGGGCTTGCAAATGGTTTATGTTCATCCTGATTGTAAAGGACGTTGTTGATTATATCACTAGACACAGGAATACTACTACAATCAGGTTGGGTTTGCTTAATTGCACAGCTACTTTAACCCATCATTTTCTCTGCTGATCAGGGAAGAGATTGTGAAGTTACAAATCTTAATATTCTGGTTAATTTCAGTGGAATAATTCTTATGCATACATGGATGGTTTTCAGTACTTTTTTTAATATATATACTGCTCAAAAAAATAAAGGGAACACTTAAGCAACGCAATATATCTCCAAGTCAATCAAACTTCTGTGAAATCAAACTGTCCACTTAGGAAGCAACATTGATTGACAATCAATTTCACATGCTGTTGTGCACATTCAAATTTGTACAGAACAAAAGTATTCAATGAGAATATCTCTTTCCTTCAGATCTAGGATGGGTTGTTTGAGTGTTCCCTTTATTTTTTTTTCAGCAGTGTATATATCTATAGCCCATCTTCCTTTATAGAACAGAATAGAATTCTTTATTGGCCAAGTGTGATTGGACACACAAGGAATTTGTCCAGAAATATTTCACAAGAAGAGCCCTCCACTCCTCTTTCTACAACAAAATACCTTATTCCCCCAGACTTGAAATTCTTCAATTAGACAACTTACAACTCCGTCGCCTCGGTTCCAATTTAACTATCGTTCATAAAATCATATACCAAAATGTCCTACCTGTTAACGACTACTTCCCCTTCAACTGCAACAACACACGAGCACAAAATAGATTTAAACTAAATGTCAACCGCTCCAAACTAGACTGCAAAAAATACGACTTAAGCAATAGAGTGATCAATGCCTGGAATGCCCTACCTGACTCTGTGGATTGTACTCCTAACCCCGAAACCTTTAGCCTTAGACTATCTACAGTTGACCTCTCCCCCTTTCTAGGAGGTCTGTAAGGGGCGTGCATAAGCGCACTATTGTGCCTACTGTCCCTGTCCTATTGTCTTCTATCATTACTTTTTATCATTACTTATCTAATGTTTTATTTGTACAAATTACCATCCTATAATTGTTTGACAGGTAGGTAGGTAAGTAGATAGATAGATAGATAGATAGATAGATAGATAGATAGATAGATAGATAGATAGATAGATAGATAGATTTAGATCAGGAGACAGACAGACAGTTTGACAGGTAGGTAGGTAGGTAGGTAGGTAGATGGATGGATGGATGAATGGACGGACGGACAGATGGACTAACGGACGGACGGATGGACAGACAGACAGATAGATAGATGGCTAGTTGTGATCTCTGTGTGTTATAAAATGTGGCTAAATAAGACAGCATAGCGCCACCCCCAACTCCACCCCGCTACTACGGGTTCACCTGAACCGGTCCAAACCAGCTGAATAGCACCCGTGAAGGGCTGCCCGTCACCATTGCTACCTGTGCGCTCCCTGTGGCCGGCGTGGGGGCACGCACACCTGATGTGCGCGCACATTACTGTGAGATTCAGCATCTGCGCATGTGCAGGGACTGAAATCTTACACAACGATGCTCGAGATTCCACCAATTTTCGGCTATTTCTTTGCTCCTGCGTAGGAGCAGTAGCAAAAAAAAAAAAGAGTTGAAAATCTGCAAAGTTTCAAGTGCGCGAATGTCCTTGCGTGAGATTTTGCTTCCTGCCCATGTGCAGAAACTGAATCTCGCATGGGGGGGGCACGCATGCACACATCAAGAGCAGGAAATTGCATGTGCATCTCCATTTTTCTAATCGGGTCTGTGCACCGGACCCTCCATGCAGCAGGCCACTAGTGAATACCACCTCTGAGGACTGAGGACTAGTTTCTTGTGGCCCTCCAGATGTTTGCGGCTTGAATCTCTCAAATTCAGGCTGAGAATTAGATTTACGGTAAGTAATAAAATGATAGCCAGATGGAAAAAAGAGCATTTCAAACTGGGGAAAGAAGAGAGTTCGGGCAGTTTTCCTGAATTTCAATACAGTGATCCCTCGAGTTTCGCGATCTCGATCTTCGCGAAACGCTATATCGTGATTTTTCCACCCGATGACATCACTCTCTTCCTTCCTTTCTCATCTTTCTTTCTCTCTCTCTTTCTCTATCTTGCTTCTTCCTCTCTCACACTCTCTTCCTCCCTCTCTCATCTCTTTCTTTCCTTCTCTCTCTTTCTCTATCTCTCCCCCTCTTGCTCGAGCGGCAAGCGAGCAGCCGGGCGGGTGGGTGAACGGGCAAGCGGCAAGCGGAAGCCGGGCGGGCGGGTGAACGGGCAAGCAGCAAGCGAGCAGCCGGGCGGGCGGGTGAACGGGCAAGCGGCAAGCAGAAGCCGGGCGGGCGGGTGAACGGGCAAGCAGCAAGCAGAAGCCGGGCGGGCAGGTGAACGGGCAAGCGGCAAGCGGAAGCCGGGCGGGCGGGTGAACGGGCAAGCGGCAAGCGAGCAGCCGGGCGGGCAGGTGAACGGGCAAGCGGCAAGCGAGTGGCCGGGCGGGCGGGTGACGGGCAAGCGACAAGCGATCTTGGGGTTTCCCCTTTGCCTGGGCGGCGGGAAGACCCAGGGAAGGTTCCTTCGGCCGCCCAACAGCTGATCTGCTCCGCAGCGCGGCAGCAGCGAGGAGCCGAAGATGGGGTTTCCCCTTTGCCTGGGCAACGGGGAAACCCCATCTTCGGCTCCTCGCTGCTGCCGCGCTGCGAAGCAGATCAGCTGTTGGGCGTCCGAAGGAACCTTCCCTGGGTCTTCCCCGCCGCCCACACGCAAACTCCACCATCTGCGCATGTGCGGCCATGAAAAAAAGGGCACGCATGCGCAGATGGTGTTTTTACTTCCGCACCGCTGTATCGTGAAAAATCGAGTTTCGCGAGGGGTCTTGGAACGGAACCCTCGCGAAACTCAAGGGATCACTGTAATCCCATGCCGCTTTTAGCCTTTTGTCTCCGAAAAGTAATTGAAAAACTGAATGTACGGTAATGTCTGATCTGATCACAGCAAAAAGCATTAAAAAGAAGAAGGAAGAGAGAACAGAACAAGGTGCGTCGTAGGAATGAACGAAAGATTAATTGATCTAAATACAGAAAAGCTACAGGGGGGGAAAAAAGGCTATACTTTGTTAAATCCCAAGAAGTTACATCAAAAACATCTTGCGGAAATTTACAACTGGCGCATTGTCATTTGTCACGCTGTAATACTTTATTTCATGTTATCGCTTCGGATGCAAGGGCTCGTTTCCGTACCTTCTGCTGTTTCCAACTAATTCACGCTTGCTTTACGTCCTATTTTTTCCCTCTCCCTAAAATAATCATCACGGAATGTCAAAATTTTGATAAATAAGACAATTCTTCTGACTGGGCTGCTGGACTAGACAAGGTGATTTGATCACCTTGCAACCAGTGAAGGGCTGCAAAGATTTTAACTGTGGGTGTGGCTTATTTTGAGGGTGTGGCTTGCCAACCATGTGATCAGGTGGGAGTGGCTTAACGATCATGCAACCGGGGGGTGGCTTAAAAGTCATGTGACTGGGCGAGAGTGGCTTGATGATCATGCAACCGGGGGGTGGCTTAAAATTCATGTGACTGGGTGGGAGTGGCTTGACAATCATGCAACCAGGGGTGGCTTAAAAGTCATGTGACTGGTGGGAGTGGCTTGATGATCATGCAACCAGGGGTGGCTTAAAAGTCATGTGACTGGTGGGAGTGGCTTGATGATCATGCAACGGGAGTGGCTTAAAGGTCATGTGACTGGGTGGGAGTGGCTTGATGATCATGCAACTGGGGTGGCTTAAAATTCATGTGACTGGGTGGGAGTGGCTTGACAATCATGCAAACGGGGGGCTGGCTTAAAAGTCATGTGACTGGTGGGAGTGGCTTGACGATCATGCAACCGGAGGGTATGGCTTAAAAGTCATGTGACTGGTGGGAGTAGCTTGATGATCATGCAACGGGGTGGCTTAAAGGTCATGTGACTGGGTGGGAGTGGCTTGAGAGTCATACAACGGGGGTGGCTTAAAAGTCATGTGACCAGGTGGGAGTGGCTTGACGATCATGCAAACGGGGGGCTGGCTTAAAAGTCATGTGACCAGGTGGGAGTGGCTTGACGAACATGCAAACGGGGGGCTGGCTTAAAAGTCATGTGACTGGCTTAAAGGTGGCCAACTTGACGTCACTCACATCAAGGGTTAGTGTTAGGGTGCCTGGCCTTTCCTTGGCTGAAAGAGATACAATTTCCCTATCTATTTACTATTGCTGAACATCCAAAATATCCTCTTTAATTCTATGTATCTATGCCATATGTGTACAGTACATACATATTACACACAGGCACACAAAAATATACATTATCTACTAGATAAACTCTATGTGTATATACACACACACGCACAGCTCTTCTAAAATTATACACATTCAACCTCATTTACTGTGATTGGAAAAACATACCCGGAGCCCAGAAGGGAAAAAAAGAAAAAAAAATCAAAATTTTTCAAACGGTTCTGCCTATCTGACCGTACCCGTAGGAGCCCATCACTGCTCTCGCATCACAATCAAGAGGCTGTGAGTTCGATCGTAGCTAGAGGTGGATTTTTCTCTCTCTTGGCACGACGAGAATATCTCTGCCGAACAAAACTCCGCAATGGCAACAGGAAAAGGCATCCAGCCAGGAAAATATTCAGCGCCATTCAGTTTCCAAGACTCCACCCCACAAGAAATTATGGGGTGATTAAAAGGAGATGATTATGGACCTGTATCCTGCATGAGTCAAAAAGAGGGCTGTGAAAATATTGACTGACCCCTCGCATCCTGGACACAAAGTGTTTCAACTCCTACCCTCAAAACATTCCTACAGAGCACTGCACACCAAGACAACTAGACACAAGAACAGTGTTTTTTTTCAAATGCCATCACTCTGCTAAACAAATAATTCCATCAATACTGTCAAAGTTTTTACTAAGTCTGCACTTAGTACTACTAGTTTTTTTCTCATCATCCCTATCACTCATTTCCTCCCACTTATGACTGTATGACTGTCACTTGTTGCTTGTATCCTAAGATTTTTATTAATATTGATTGTTTCTTCATTGCTTATTTGACTCCTAGGACAATCATTAAGTATTGTACCACATGATTCTTGACAAATATATATTTCCTTTTATGTACATTGCAAGCATCTGCACTAAAGACAAATTTATTTATTTTTATTTTATTTTATTTATTTATTTTGTTTGTCCAATCACACTTGGCCAATAAAGAATTCTATTCTCTTCTCTTCTAGTCTATCCCATCCCATTCTATTCTATTCTCCCTCTTTCGCTGATGCTGCTGTTGATGTATTCTGCTACTGGTATTATCTCTTTATCCCCCCCCCCCAAAAAAAAATCTTCCTTATAGTAAGCGAGAGATGAAAGCTTTTAATCTCGCTGCTTGCTAATTAACAGGCCAAAAAGAAAAAAAAACATTTAAAAAAAAAAGCAATCATAGCTCAGTCGCTGCAGTAGGTTGATGACATTATTATATTATTGATGATCTGGGCTTGTTGATGGCTTGAAGTCCTTTTCATTATCTCCTGCCTCTCTTCCTGAAGCTTGGCTGGATTTTTTTTTTCCGTCCAACTTCTCTACCCGAGAGTAAAATGGTGTGGGAGAGATAATAAACAGTTCTAGGCTGCATCAACAGAGGGAGAGAATCAAGATCATGTGAAGTGTTAATACCACTTTATAAGGCCTTGGTAAGGCCACACTTGGAATACTGCATTCAGTTTTGGTCACCACGATGCAAAAAGAATGTTGAGACTCTAGAAAAAGTGCAGAGAAGAGCAACAAAGAGGATTAGAGGACTGGAGGCTAAAACATACGAAGAACGGTTGCAGGAATTAGATAGGTCTAGTCCTATGAAAAAAAGGAGACGTAGTACCATACGTGGTGGACATGCCCAGTAACAAAAAAAAATTGGATCATGATTCAAAAAGTAATAAAAGAGATACACTAGAGTACGAATTAGAATTAATACCCGAGACTTATCTATTGGGAATAATTAGAGGTCAATATGAAAAAGCCAATTATTACTTAATAATACATATACCAACTGTGAGTCGATTGGTTTTTGCTCACAGTTGGAAGAAAGAAAATGTACCATCAGTGGACACATTGATTAAGAAAATATTGGAATGCGCAAAATGGAGTAAACTTACCTTAGAATTACAGAATAAAACAGGACAAAGAATACTATATCCTGTGGGGTAAATTCTATAATTGGATTGAGAGGGGGGGGGAAATAAAAGAAAGAAAATAGAACATCTGTAAAAAGAAACCGAAGATTCGGAATTGTAATTGTAAATATGTATTTCCCATTTGATGTTTTTGTTACATGTTGATTTTTGCTTTGATGTTTTGTCGTTTTTCTTTTTAAAAAATTCAATAAAAAATTAAAAATAGAAATAGAAAAAGGAGACATGATAAGCAGTGTTCCGATATTTGAGGGTCTGCCCCCAAAATAGTAATAGCAATAGCATTTAGACATATACCGCTTCCTAGTGCTTTTACAGCCCTCTTTAAGCGGTTTACAGAATCGGCATCTTTGCCCCCAACAATCTGGGTCCTCCTTTGACCCACCTCGGAAGGATGGAAGACTGAGTCAACCTTGAGCCGGTGGTGAGAATCAAACTGCCGAACTACAGCTAGCAGTTAGCAGAAGTCGCCTGCAGTGCTGCCCTCTAACCACTGCACCACCCGGGCTCATCAGAAGGGGTCAACCTGTCTTTCTGTGCCCAGACACTCCGGGAGGCAACCTCGCACCGGGTGTATGGGAGGCAGCGCGAGGGAATCACCACAGCGAAGCGGTTTATTCCCTCTCCAAGCACTCAGAGAAAGGGAAATGCTTTGTTTGCTCTGGGCTGCCAAAGCCTCCTTAAGCACCACCAAAAAGCTCCTCTAGCAGCGCAGAAAAGCCCGAGATGGCCGGGATTAAAGGGGGAATGGCAGGAAACGGGCCGGGCCTTCGTGCTGCTCTCAAATTTCCTGGGAGATTTTTCCGGGCTCAGGTTCTTAAGTAAAAAATGGTTCTTAAGAAGAGGCAAAAAAAATCTTGAACACCCGGCTCTTATCTAGAAAAGTTCTTAAGTAGAGGCATTCTTAGGTAGAGGTACCACTGTATACTTTGTAGAGAGCCGTGTGCAATATACTGTGTAGAACAGGGGTGGGCAATTAATTTTGCCCTAGGGCCGCATGAGAAATTGGCGTGGTTTTAACTTTGGTGAACTATTGTAAGTCGAGGACTGCTTGTATAAATGCAAGCTAGAAATCTACACGATAAAGGGAGCAATAGGATTTGCAAATGGATTTTTCCCAGGCGCAAGCTTGAAAATGAGCGCGGAGATGCCACCAAATGCGCTTGTGGATTTTTCTTTATTCCCTTGCTGAGCTGCTTAGGCCCTGTGTTTTTTAGCCTGACCCTCCCAATAATCTGGATAAAACAGGGTCTTGGCAGGGATTAACCTCTTAAACTCGGCCTTTTGGTATGCAGAGGTCACAGGGTGGGTGGGGGGGATAAAGAGACTGTTTCCCTTTGGGGAATTAAAGAAAAAAGAAAGCTGTTGTCTTTTAGGATAATTAAGAGCAGCTGGACAGCCCCTTCCAGTTGGAAGAAATCAGAATTAACTAATCCTATTACTAGATCATGCCCTAGGTTGGTGGGGATTTGCATCCAGGCCAAAAAGTGCGTTGGCTTTCTTTCTTTCTTTCTTTCTTTCTCTCTCTCTCTCTCTCCTTCTTCTCTTCCTCCTCCTCCCTTCTCCCTCCTTCCTCCTCATCTCTTCTCCTTCTTCCTCTTCTTACTTTTCCTCTTCTTCCTCCTTCCTCCTCTACATCTCTTCTTCCTCCCTCCCTTCCTTCCTTCTTTCCTTTCTTTTCTTCCTCTTCCTCCTCTTCATCCCCTTCCTTCCTTCCTTCCTTCTTTCCTTCCTTCCTCCCTTCCTCCAGAATCAGTTTAGGAAGGCCCACTTTAGCAACTTTGAAGTATAATCCCCCCAGCCAGCATAGGGAGTTGTTAAAGTTGAGAGAAATAATGCTTTAGGTCACAGGCCTCGAATGGGTTGATATGATAAGAGGGGAGATGACCCCCCACCACCAATCTTCACCCGTTCCTTTATTTAATAATGTTTCAGGGCTTGGTTTTAAGTTTAGTAAAATAATTGTTCATTCATTCATTTAATCCTTTCTTCATTCGTTCAGCAATTTTTATAGCCTGGTCCAGTCTGAATTGTGATGATGTGCAAACAATTAATATATTACTTCTGGACTAAGTTTTCCTTCTTTTAAAGTTTAGAATTCTCTTGTTCATTCTTTTCTCCCTCCCTCCTTTTTTCTCTCTCTCTCTTTCCCTCCCTCTTCCTCTCTGTCTCCCTCTTTCTTTGCCCCCTCTCTTTCTCTCTCCCTCTCTCCCTCTTCCTATTTTTCTCCCTCCCTTTCTCTCTCTCTCTCTCTCTCTCCCCCTTTTCTCTTTCTCATGCTCTCTCCCTTTTTTTCTCCCTCCCTCCATCCCTCCCTTTTCTTCTCTCTCCCCCTCCCCTCCCCCCTCTCCCCTTCCCCTTTCTTTCTCTCTCCCTCCCTCCTTTCTCTCCCTTTCTTTCTCTCTTTCTGTCCTTCTGTCGCACTCTCCCCCCTTCTTTCTCTTTCTCTTTCTCTCTCTCTCCCTCTTTCTCTCCCCCACTCCCTAGGGAAATTGTCGGTGGTTTCAGCTTTCACCAGCGGTGGACAATCTCACCTGCTGCGTTTTTAAATTCGACATAAGCATGTGTGTCTATATATCCCTGCCACAGGCTTTAAAGCATGAATTGTCTGCGAAACCAAACACTTTCTGGCAACAGATCCTCACATATGTAAAGCGCATGTTATATAAATGCCATCCTATTCCGCAAGCTGAAACTGAGATAGGAGGGGGGGACTTCTAGGTTTAGCCTTGGATTTGGGTGGCCAATCCATAAAAATGAACAAATATTTTCCCCCCCAAACTTGCTAGTTTTTATTTCTTAGGAAGCTTCTTCAAAAAATGCCCATTGCTAAAGAGAAATTGGCCTTTCTCCAATAAAGGTGGTCCTTGACTTACTACTGGTCTCTTAGTGATGTCCAAAATTACCGTATTTTTCAGAGTATAAGACACACCTTTTTCCTCCCTAAAAGAGGCTGATAATTTGGAGGAGTCTTATACTCTGAACGTAGCTATTTTTTCAGCCCTAATTAGTTGCTAACAATCTTCCCAGCTCTGACCTTGCAGGTTCTTTCATTGTTTCTCGCTGCGAAGAATGTTTTCCAAGCCCTAAGTCTTTGCATGGTTTTTTTTCATTGCTCAAACTTGCTCCGAATCAGTTTCTTTCCAGCCCTAACCAGGTGCTACCAATGTTCCCAGCTCTTACCTTCTTGCAAGCACTTTCATTGTTATTCTCTGCAAAGAATGTTTTCCAAACCCTAAGTCTTTGCAGGGTTTTTTGTTCTCCATTGCTTTACTTGCTCCAAATATTTCTTTCCAGGTGTTAATGATGTTCCCAGCTCTTACTGGCTTGCAAGCTTTTTCATTGTTACTGTCTGCAAATAATGTTTTCCAAACCCTAAGTCTTTGCAGGGTTTTTTGTTCTCCATTGCTTTACTTGCTCCAAATATTTCTTTCCAGGTGTTAATGATGTTCCCAGCTCTTACTGGCTTGCAAGCTTTTTCATTGTTACTGTCTGCAAATAATGTTTTCCAAACCCTAAGTCTTTGCAGGGTTTTTTTTCTCCATTGCTCTACTTGCTTGCAATGTTTCTTTCCAGGTGCTAATGATATTCCCAGCTCTTACCTGCTTGCAAGCTCTTTCCTTGTTACTCTCTGCAAATAATGTTTTCCAAACCCTAAGTCTTTGCAGGGTTTTTTTTCTCCATTGCTCTACTTGCTTGCAATGTTTCTTTCCAGGTGCTAATGATATTCCCAGCTCTTACCTGCTTGCAAGCTCTTTCCTTGTTACTCTCTGCAAATAATGTTTTCCAAACCCTAAGTCTTTGCAAGGTTTTTTTTCTCCATTGCTCTACTTGCTTGCAATGTTTCTTTCCAGGTGCTAATGATATTCCCAGCTCTTACTGGCTTGCAAGCTCTTTCATTGTTACTCTCTCCAAATAAGGTTTTTTTAAAGCCCTTAACCAGGGGATAAAATAACGTGTTGAAGCTGACCAGACTAAGGGCGCTGGCCAGATGAATGCCTGGTAAGCAGATTCTTTTTCCTATTTTCCTCCCAAAAAACTAAGGTGCGTCTTATACTCCGAAAAATATAGTGAATTAAATTCCCCTCTCACCAAAGATACTTACGGCCCATTTCTGAAATTCTGCATTGCATTCATGTCTGTTTGCAACATGTAACTGTGATTTATGATGGGTTTTTTTGCTGGAAACTCACCAAAAAATAAAAACCCTGCTTGATGGTGACCAGTGGGTTCACATAACAATCAGAAATTTGTTTGTTTTGTTTGTTTTGTTTAATTTTATTTTGTCAAGTACGTATTGGTAGTATACATAGATATAATTTATTTATTTTATTTATTTATTTAGATTTGTATGCCGCCCCTCTCCGCAGACTGCTGTTTATATACATGATTTGGATACTAATAAGAGAGAAATATTTCGACAGGGATGGTAGGTAGGCTGGTGCGCTTATTCCCCCCTCCTTACTGACCTCTTAGGAATCAGGTGAGGTCAACAGTGGATAGTCTAAGGGTAAAGTTTTGGTATTTGGGGATAAACCTACAGAGTCCAGTAGTGAGTTCCAGGCATCTACTACTCAGTTGTTGAAGTCGTATTTTCTACAGTCGAGTTTGGAGTGGTTTACTTTAAGTTTCTGTCTGTTGTGTGCTTGTGTTGTTGTGGTTGAAGCTGAAGTAATCGTTTACAGGAAGGACGTTGTAGCAGGTGATTTTATGGGACATGCTTAGGTCGTGTTTAAGGCGACGTAGTTTTAAACTTTCTGTTGTGGTTGGCTCTGGCCCAGCTCCTGCCCCAAGGAATGTGGAGGTCGATGCAGGGGAAACATCAACATGTCATAGGCCTGTTGTATTGCCGACAGAGTCAGGTAGTGAAGTTTCCTCAGAAGAAGAAGAAGGTGGGGGTGACTTGGAAGAGGGGAGTTTGGCATACAGCCCAGGAGGAGATCAATCAGCCTTATCATCCCTGGATTCTGAACAAGAACCTATGACACATCCACGCATGTGTAGAGTGATGCATAGGAGAGAACAACTGAAGGATTATTACAGGAGATAAGTGAGGCCACCTGTGGTTGGGTGGGGCTGCTGTAATTAGTGCTACAGATAAAAGAGCAGCCTGCTGGTTTAGCCTTGTGGAAGTTTATCTGATTCATAGTTTTGTCAAGATCGTGGTTTTTGCTGTTTCCTGTGCAAGACTGTGTGTGGACTTTCTGGACTTTAGAATTGGACTCAATTTCCCAGTTACTGGGTG
This sequence comes from Erythrolamprus reginae, assembly GCF_031021105.1. Taxonomy (NCBI): domain Eukaryota; kingdom Metazoa; phylum Chordata; class Lepidosauria; order Squamata; family Dipsadidae; genus Erythrolamprus; species Erythrolamprus reginae. Next base: position 5,411,656 of record NC_091953.1, on the reverse strand, counting down.
AGCAATTGGATTGCATTTACCCTGTGCCTTGTGAGTACCAGAAAATCCCTTTGACATTTAAAAAGGGAGTTTTTTCTGCTTTTCTGTTGATAAAGACTTTCGGTTTTCCTTCTATCATGTGGTGTGTGTCTTTCTGGACTAATTACCATGTAATTACGGGCGGTTGGGACACGCCGGCAGAACACTTTCTAAGCCCAGGATTTCCAGTCTGGTTGTGCAGGGTATTCTGTTCTCGTAAAGTACAGTATCTCTGGACATTTTCTAATGTATTTACATCCAAAATGCAAACAGATGAAAGGAAATGCAAGAGGGGTTGAAGAAGTATGGAGACCTTTTAGTGGACTTAACAGTTGAAGGTGTGAATCCCATTGGCATTTAGCCAAGAGGTATTTGAGTACAACCGTTCTCGAACGTTGGGCCTGGATTTGAGGACTGGGGCCTGCAAGGTGTTAATGGGAAAATATGTGGATTGGCCCTTAGAGGCCCTTTTTGAGCCTCAGGTAAGTGATAAGACTTGTTTGTGTAGTTGTGGGCATCAGGTGTCTCTCTCTCTCCATCAAACAGGCATGTTAGGATGGTATTATCTCAAAGAGCATCACGGATGGTCAAAAGTGGACTCCATGGTTCTTTGATCTGTTTTAGAGTGGCTGAAAAAGCAGGTTGGGCTCGGGCAGACAAGGCTTACCTGGGATTGAGATTTGATCCAGAAGCCATTTGATGATGATGGTCTTCTTCTTCTTCTTCTTCTTCTTCTTCTTCTTCTTCTTCTTCTTCTTCTTCTTCTTCTTCTTCTTCTTCTTCCTCTTCCTCTTCCTCTTCCTCTTCTTCCTCCTCCTCTTCTTCCTCCTCCTTCTCCTCCTTCCCTTTCCTCTTCCTCCTCCTCTTCCTCTATTCCTCTTCCTCCTCCTCCTTTCTCCTCCTCCTTCCCCTTCCTCCTCCTCCTCCTTTTCCTCCTCTTCCTCCTCCTCCTTCCTCCTCCTCCTTCTTCTCCTTCCCCTTCCTCCTCCTCTTCCTCTTCCTCTTCTTCTTCCTCCTTCTTCTCCTTAGAAACATAGAAACATAAAGATTGACAGCAGAAAAAGACCTCATGCTCTATCTACTCTGCCCTGATACTATTTCCTGTATTTTATCTTAGGATGGATCTATGTTTATCCCAGGCATGCTTACCTTCAGTGACTGTGGATTTACCAACCACATCTGCTGGAAGTTTCTTCCAAGCATCTACTACTCTTTCAGTCAAATAATGTTTTCTCCCGTTGCTTCTGATCTTTCCCCCAACTAACCTCAGATTGTGTCCCCTTGTTCTTGTGTTCACTTTCCTATTAAAAACACTTCCCTCCTGAACCTTATTTAACCCTTTAACATATTGAAATGTTTCTATCCTGTCCCCCCTTTTCCTTCTGTCCTCCAGACTCTACAGATTGAGTTCACGAAGTCTTTCCTGATCAGTTTTATGCTTAAATATAAATTTCTCCTGTATTTTTAGTACCCCATCACATTGAAGTTTTTATTCCAAATCAACAGGGAGAACTTGGGGGGGAAAGAGGGGGGGGAGACTTCTTTAGAACCGCTGTTTTGTCTGGAACTTGGCACCAGGGTCTACGTTTGTGAGCGAAGATAACTGCCAGACACACCTGCGTGGCAAACACACAAACCGAGGATTAGCGGCTGGGCTTAAGCTACCCTGGTAGCACTTCCTCCCGGCTTTTCTGAAAGCCGGTTTTTCTCACTTTTATTTTAATTTTTACTAGTATTATTATTTCTTCCGGGGAGCTCAAATTCCTGAGTTGGCAAGTAAGCTCTCCATTGTGTCTGCCAGTCCTTGTGGATGGAGACGCTGAACAATGGGCGGTTTTGTTCCTTTGTTAGGACGAGCGGTTTGTTTTTTAAGGTGGAATTTTAATGGAGCGAAGGAAACGGGAGACCGACAATCCTGGAGGTTGAAATCGGACGCCCCTGACGCAGACTTTCTCAAGCTGCTGTCTTTTTTAATGTCCCATCTGCTCGGCTTTGAAAGGCAACCAAACCCCCTCCGAACCCCTTCGTTCTAGCTCCCGTGCAATGGTGGGCTGCACCCAATAATGGGCCACATGGCAGCGTGGCAGCAAAAATCACAATGCGCACACAAACTTCAGATCGTGCAGAATGCAGCTGCGAGAGCAATCATGGGTTTCCCCAAATGTGCCCATGTTACACCAACACTCCGCAGTCTGCATTGGTTGCCGATCAGTTTCCGGTCACAATTCAAAGTGTGGGTTATGACTTATAAAGCCCTTCATGGCACCGGACCAGATTATCTCCGGGACCGCCTTCTGCTGCACGAATCCCAGTGGCCAGTTAGGTCCCACAGAGTTGGCCTTCTCCGGGTCCCGTCAACCAAACAATGCCGCTTGACGGGACCCAGGGGAAGAGCCTTCTCTGTGGCGGCCCCGGCCCTCTGGAACCAACTCCCCCCGGAGATTAGAATTGCCCCTTTCGTAAGCTACTTAAAACCCACCTTACAATTTTATGCATGGTATGTCTGTATGTATGTTTGGTTTTTATAATAATGGGTTTTTAATTGGGTTTTTTTTTTAATTAATTAATTTATTTATTTATTTATTATTTAGATTTGTATGCCGCCCCTCTCCGAAGACTCGGGGCGGCTTTAGCATTGGATTATTATTATATGCTGTCTTATTATTGCTGTTAGCCGCCCCGAGTCTCCGTAGAGGGGCGGCATACAAATCCAATCAATCAGTCAATAAATAAATCAATAAATAAATAAATCCCGGACACGTGTATGCGCCCCCCCCCACGTGATATTCGGCTTCTGCGCATGTAGAACTTGTGTGAGGATGGCAGTCTCCAAATGGGCGAACAGTGCAGTCAGGCGGTAGGGAAAGCAAGTAATAATAATAATAATAATAATAATAATAATAATAATAATAATAATAAATAATGATAATAATAAATAATGATAATAATTTATTAGATTTGTATGCCGCCCCTCTCCGGAGACTCGGGGCGGCTCACAACAATAGTAAAAACAATATTATGGCGGAACAAATCTAATATTAAAAAGAAGCATGTAAAAACCCTATCATATTTAAAAAACCAGACAACACATACATACCAAACATAAAATATAAAGAGCCTGGGGGAAAGGTGTCTCAACTCCCCCATGCCTGGCGATATAGGTGGGTCTTGAGTGATTTACGAAAGACAAGGAGGGTGGGGGCAGTTCTAATCTCCGGGGGGAGTTGATTCCAGAGGGCCGGGGCCACCACAGAGAAGGCTCTTCCCCTGGGGGCTCGCCAAACGACATTGTTTAGTCGACGGGACCCAGAGAAGGCCAACTCTGTGGGACCTTATTGGTTGCTGGGATTCGTGCGGTAGCAGGCGGGTCCGGAGGTATTCTGGTCCAATGCCATGAAGGGCTTTAAAGGTCATTACCAACACTTTGAATTGTGACCGGAAACTGATCGGCAGCTAATGCAGGCCGCGGAGTGTTGTAAAAACGTGGGTGAATCTAGGAAGCCCCACGATAACTCTCGCAGCCGCGTTCTGCACGGTCTGGAGTTTCCGAACACTTTTCAAAGGTAGCCCCATATAGAGAGCGTTGCAGTAATCGAACCTCGAGGTGATGAGGGCATGAGTGACTGTGAGCAGTGACTCCGGTCCAAATAGGGCCGCAACTGGTGCACCAGACAAACCTGGGCAAACGCCCTCCTCACCACAGCCAAAAGATGATGTTCCAATGTCAGCTCTGGATCGAGGAGGACACCCAAGTTGGGAACCCTCTCTGAGGGGGTCAGTAGTTCCCCCCCCCCCCAGGGTGATGGACGGACAGATGGAATTGTCCTTGGGAGGCAAGACCCACAGCCACTACGTCTTGTTTGGGTTGAGTTTGAGCTTGTTGACACCCATCCAGGCCCCAACAGCTTCCAGCACCGGCAAATCACTTCCACTGCTTCGTTGACTGGACATGGGGTGGAGATGTATAACTGGGTATCATCGGCATATTGATGATACCTCAGCTCATGACCTTGGATGATCTCACCCAGCGGTTTCATGTAGATATTGAATAGTAGGATGCTTGGCTGCATAGCTAGAGGTATCACAAGCAGGAAGAGGGAGATTGTGATCCCACTATATAGAGCGCTGGTGAGACCCCATTTGGAATAATACTGTGTCCAGTTCTGGAGACCTCACCTACAAAAGAGATGGATACAATTGAACGGGTCCAAAGATGGGCTACAAAAATGGTGGAAGGTCTTAAGCATAAAAACGTATCAGGAAAGACAGTGAGAAAATGCTCCAGTTTAACCACCTGTTTGGCGGAGGAAAATCGACGTTTCCGTTTCCAGATGCGTGTAGTTTTTAAGAATAATTTGGCAAAAGATGAGAGTGTGGGAAAGAAACAGAAGGAACGGTTGAGCATCAGCGACGCTAATACCTTGAACAAACGTCTTTTCATAACTTTGGCACTTAGAAACATTTAGAGTGCATTACCAAACCTGCAGAGATTTCTTGGGTTTTTTTTTTTTTTAACAAAGTGGATTTCCTACCTGTTCAGGTGAACCTTTCAATTAGCAATCTTTTGCAGGCAACAGAGCCTTAAAGAGACGCCCACGCTCCCCACAATATAGGTATTCCTTGGGTTACTTCCTCAGTTGAGCCCAAAATGTATGTTGCTAAGTGAGGTTTGTCCCATTTTATGACTTGCCTTGCCGCAGTTGCTAAGCATATCATCACATCTGTTAAGTTAGTTTAGTTACAGTCCGCAAGGAATTGGGCGGCTCATAAATCACAAAAATAAAATAAATAAATATTATTATTATTATTATTATTATTATTATTATTATTATTATTATTATTTATTAGATTAGTATGCCGCCCCTCTCCATAGACTAATAGCTAACATTCAGGTGAATAGCTAACATTCAGGCCTATAAATTGAAGTAATAAATAAATAATAATAAACATGGTTTTTAAATGAATCACTGCAATTGTTTTGTTTTTTGTTTTAATAATCTTTGTTAAATATTCCACATTTGGAATACTGTTTTCAGTTCTGGAGACCTCACCTACAAAAAGATATTGACAAAATTGAACGGGTCCAAAGACTTTTGTGATAAAGAACATTGTTTTGAATTTTCAAATGTGTGTGCGTCTGAAATTTGTACCCTTGAATTTTTGGGAGGCTTCTACCAAAGAGCCCGGCAGAACATAAGTCTTTTTTTTTCCCAGCGCTGATGTAACGGTCACTAAATGAATTGTTGTAAGTTTTGGATTATCTTTTCAAATACCTTTTAAGAAGAAAAAGAGCAGTTACGCTCAGGCTTACTAGCTGGTAGGAGGAATTTTAAAAAGGAAATACCAAAGTATTACAGAGATAAAAATACCACAAACACACACACACACACACACTCCCAATTTTTAAATCTTTGCTCCGACTTTATAATTCACAGTAATTTAGCGGGAGCTGCTTCCTGCTTTCACCCACCCACCCACCCACCGCTTGGAGATTTTAATTTTTCCCTTAACAGGAAGGCAACTAAACTCTCATTAGGATGTGAAAGGATGAAGGCTTAAATAACAGCCACCCACCAAATCTTGAAGAATTAGGAAACGGGAAATTTGGGAGGCAAAGAGGAACTTCCCTCTCTCCCTTGGCACCTTCTCAGAAGAAATGGCTCACTCCCCCCTTAAGCTCTTCCTTTCCTCATTGGGGTGGGTCTCTCGCCTGGCACCATGGGCATCAAAAGGGGGGTGGGGGCTGGGTCATTTGAAAGCCCAGTTAATACAGGAGAGAAGGGAAGGGAAGAGTCTTCGGAGAGGGGCGGCATACAAGTCTAATAAATTATTATTATTATTATTATTATTATTATTATTATTATTATTATTATTAAGAAGGGAAGGAAAGGAGGGAATGGGAAGGGAAGCGAAGAGAAAAAAGGGAAGAGAAGAGAAGAGAAAAAGAAGGGAAGAGAAGGAGGGAATGGGAAGGGAGGACAAAAAAGAGTAGTGGGGAGAAGAGAAAAAGAAGCAAGAGAAGAGAAGAGAAAAAGAAGGGAAGAGAAGGAGGGAATGGGAAGGGAGGAGAAGAGAAAAAGAGAAGAGAAAAAGAAGGGAAGGGAAGAGGAGAAAAAAGGAAAGAAAGAGAAGAGAAAAAGAAGGGAAGAGAAGGAGGGGAAGGGAAGAGAAAAAGGGAAGAGAAGGAAGAGAAGAGAAAAAATGGGAAGAGAAGGAGGGAAGAGAAGAGAAAGAGGAGAGAAGAGAAAAAAGAAGGGAAGAGAAGGAGCTTTCACCCTCCTCAGGCTCCAAGAAAGCCTCCTTTCAGCGGTGTGGGTGTGTCTGTCTATCTGTATCTATCTCTCTCCCTCTCTTTCTTTCTTTCTCTTTCACTCTTTCTCTTTCGCTCACTCCCTTTCTTTTTCTCTCTCACTTTTTCTTCCTCCCTCTATTTCTTTCTCTGTCTCCCTTTCACACTCTTTCTCTCTCTCTTTCTCTCTCCCTCTTTCTTTCTCTTTCCTTCCCCCCCTCTCTGTGGGTGTGTCTGTGTCCCTCTCCCTCTTCCTTTCTCTT